>NC_133524.1:142848636-143151666 GCF_049354715.1 Callithrix jacchus
GAGTTAATGTGTGTGTGTGTGTGTGTGTGTGTGTGTGTGTGTGGTGTGTTGTAAGATATCAGATCAATTTCATTATTTTGTCTATGGATATCCAGTTTTCCCCATACCATTTGTTGAAGAGTATCATTTTCCCATTGTGTATTCTTGGCCACCTTTTCAAAGATTAGTTGACTGTATTTATATCTGAGGTGTGTTTATTTCTGAGCTCTCAAATCTGTTCCATTGTGTATGTATCTGTTTTTAGTCATGTACCATGAATGCTATTTTGATTACTATAACTTCATAATATAATTTGAAAGCAGAAAGTATGATCCCTCCACCTTTGTTCTTTTTGTTGAAAATTACTTTGGCTAATCTGAGTTCTTTGTGGTTTTATAAGATTTTATGATTTTCTTTCCTATGTCTGTGAAAAATGCCACTGGAATTTTTAAAGGGAGTTTGTTTAATCTCTAGATTGTTATTGGTAATATAGAATTTTAAAAGTACTAATTATTCTAATCCATAAACACAGGATATCTTACCATTTATATGTGTCATCTTTAATTTATTTTGTCAATATTTTATAGTTTTAAGAATATAGTTCCCTTGTTACATTTATTCCTAAGTATTCTTTTTGATTCTATTGTAATTGGATTATTTACTTGATTTCTTTTTTTGGAGAGTACACTGATAGTATATGGAACACAACTGATTTTTGTATGTTGATTTTGCATGCTACAGTCTTACTAAATTCATGTGCTAGTTTTAACAGTGTTTTGATAGAGTTTTTGGAGTTTTTTATTCATAAGATCCTCTCTTCTGTAAACAAAGACAATTTCACTTTTTCCTTCTCAAATTGGATGCCTTTTATTTATTTTACTTGCATAATTGATCTGTTGCCAAAAGTGGTGACCGTGAGCATCTGGATCTTGTTCCTATCTTAGAGGATAAACTTTTAGCTTTTCACCATTAAATATGACTTTAGCTGTGGGCTTGTTATATATGGGCTTTATCATGTTAAGGTAAGTACCTTCTATAAAAAATTGTTTGGAGTTGTTTTTATTAAAATATTTTAATTTTTGCAAAATGTTTTTTCAGTATGTATTGAGACGATCATTTATTTTTATCTTTTTACCATAAATGTGGTGTATCACATTTATAGATTTGCATATGTTGAGCCATCTTTATATCCCTGGGATAAATCCCACTTGATCATGATGTGAAACACTTGTAAGATGCTGTTGAATTTGGTATACCAGTATTTTACTTAAGATTTTGTTGTTGATGCATAATAGTTATACATAGTTTTTGGGTTCATGTGATAAGTTAATATATTCATACAATTTGTAAATATTAAATAAATCTACTTAGGATACCCATCACCTTAGATATTTGTCTTTTTATGCTAGAACCATTTCAATTCTTCTCTTCTAGCTATTTTGAAATACGCAATCGATTTTTGTAAACTATAGTCACCCTACTGAAGCCTTTAATTCTAGGCCTTATTTTATAATTATGTTCATCTGAGTTATTGACCTCTAATTTTATTTTCTTGTTGTGTGTTTGTCTGGCTTTGGTAATAGGATAATTCTGGCCTCATAATGGTACCCTTTTGCATGAGAAAGTCTTAGAATTGTGTGCCTTCCATCAGTCCTGCTAAGCCAGGTTGAGTGCTGAGAGCCTTTCTTTTCTCTAGAGCAATGCCTTGATGTGTTCAAAGTTGTACACCTTTTCCCAATCTAGCAGAATTGAGCCAACTGCTGATACCTGTTTGCTGTGTATGGGGACTTGATGCACCACTTGATGATGTTTGCATATGCTACCTGCAAGGGAATGTGTATGTGGTCTGAGGTGGAATTCAGGGCATTGCCTATGGCAGGGGTGGAGTGCTAGATACATGTATCAGTTTTGGGAGTAAATGTGCAGGTGTGCACCCCACATGGCTCAAGGGTGAGGCTCCTGGTGAAGTGTGCATGCTGGTGAGTAGGATCCTTAGCTAGTTGTCGAGATCCATGTGAAGGCTTCTGTCAACCTCTGACTCTTTTCTCTGTTCCTAGCTGCCCCCAGATAATACAATCCTGCCAATACCCTTAGTGTTTTGGGTAGTGTGGGACGGTTTCGTGTCTCCCGGGCCACATCTGCAGCCAGGGGAGCTGGGCGCTTGCTAACTGTGGTGCCTTTTTCCTTCATGGGATGAATTGTGGGCTGAGAGGTACCTCTCTTGTCACTGAGCTGTGCCACTTTTGGTTAGGGGTAATAGTGGTAAAGTGAAACTTTTTTTTCTTGTACTCCTCAATGCATACATATATTCTCAGATTTTTCATTCCAATGGTATGCTGGGACCTCTCAGCTGAACCTCGGGCTTCCAAAAAAGTATTCCTGGCTGTAGGTGGTTCTTAAAATTGATGTTCTAGTGGAGGTTAGGGCACTGGACCTTCCATGCTGCCTTTTTGCTAATGTCCAAGAAGGGCTATTACAAATAATTAACCATTGTTAAACTCATCTGGAGATTATGGGCTGGAAAAGGATAGAAATCCTCCTGAGCATTAGTTTGGATTATTATAACCACTTACAGGAGGTAGCTCTTTGCGTTTCTTGACATCTCTAGCAATGTATTTAACTAACATTTACTGAGTACTTACTGTGTGTCACACACTGTACGACACCACAATTATAGTAATGTCAGAGACAGTCCCACCCTTTGCTGAATTTATGGACTAATAGTGGCAATAGACATCATTCAATATTTTCACAGTTAAAATGAACAGTGGTAAAATGAAATGGTACCACTGAGAAAATATAATTGGAAGCACAAAAAATGTTATCAGGCAGATAGTATCTTGTTTGGGAGCTTATAAAGACCTTTCTGAGACCATGACATTTTGATTGAGATTTGATACATGGTTAGGTGAGGGATAGGCTAAGAGTGGTGTGGAAGAGGATTTCTCACAGAGAGTATAGCCCAGATCAGGAGCTTGATACATTCCCGGAAGCAAGAGAATCCAGTGTAGCTGAGTGAGCTAAGAGAGGAATGGTATGTGAATACAGACTGGCAGCCAGGGCCCATACAATACAGGGTCTTATATGCTTTGAAATTTTTTTCTAGGAGCAATGGGAAGTCTTCCAAAAGTTTAGAGCAGGGGAGTGACATCAGATTTACATATGAGAAGACTCACTCTGGCTGCTTTGTGGAGAATGGAGGGAAGACAAGAGTACGAATAAAAGGAGGGCGATAGTGTAGATAAACAGACTTGATATGTGGTTCAAGGGATAATCTACAGTACCTCATGAGGAACTAAAGGTGTAGAAAGAGACACAGAGAAGTTAGAGGTAATTCCAAGGCTTCTGGCTTTAGCAATTGTGTGAATAGAGGTGCTATTGACTGAAGTAGGAGTGACCTTGAGGAAGAAGTTGTAAGTGCTATTTTGGACATTAATCTTAAGATACTCATGAAACATCCAGATGGAGATATCAAAAACACAGTTGGAGTATGGTATTCAAGGGCAAAATTGGGTCTTAAAGTTATGAAACTAGAAGAATCACTTAAAAAGAGAGTTTAGTTAGGAAGAGTCCCGAGGAACAAACAACAGAACATTGAACCAACAATAAAAAAAGAAAGAAAAAAACCAGTAGTCATCAAAGTAGGGGCGTAATCATGAGATTCTCAAGTCCACAGAAGTTGAGTAAGAAGGATGTTTTACACAGAAGGGAGTGGATTAACTTTATTGAATAGTGCTAAGTCAAGTCAAATGATAAACATACAACCTGAAAGTTACTGATACTCTTTGTGAAAGCAGATTTTATGGCGTGATGGGACAGAAAAGAGTGGAGTATGTTGAGGAAAAATGTGAGGTGAGAATATGAACATAGCATGAGTAGAAATTTGGGAAACTGCTGTGAAGGGAAGGAAAGCAATTGGTTAGAAGGTGGAGGGAGATATTTTATCAAGGAAAGATGTTTAAGATGAAAAGGATAATTAATGCATGTCTGTATGTTAATGAGAATCATTCTCAAAAAGAGATATTGATGATACAGAAGAGGGAAAGTGTATTTGTTTAGCAGTTCTTGCCTCAATTTATTTTTCCTCTTGTGTTTTACTATAAGAAGCCAGAAGAAACTAGCCTGCATCTTTAATGTTTTGCTTGGAAATTACTTTAGTTAAATATCCAAGTTCATCATTGTATAACTTCTGTTTTCCATAAAACCGTAGTACATAATTCAGCTAAGCTTTCTACCACTATGTAACAAGATTTCCACTTTCTCCAGTTACCAATAATGCCTTCCTCGGTTTCTTCTGAGGCCTCCCTAAAGTCCATCTTTCTACTAGTAGTCTGTTCAAGGTGACTTAGGATTTCTCAATTTTTTTTAACATTCTTCCTGACTTTTCAGCTGTCTAATTTCAAAGCTGCTCCCACAGTATACGTGTTTGTTACATCAGCACCTCACTTTTAGATATCAAAATCTGTATTAGTTTTCTATTAATATTCAATACATTATCATAAACTTACCAGCTTAAAAAAGCATAATTTGTCATTTTATAGTGTCTATGGGTCAGGAATCCAGACATGGGTTTGATGGATTCTTGGCTCTTGCTTTCAACAACCTAAAATCCAGGTGTTGGCTTGAGGCTGCAATCTCATCTTCATCCAGGTCATAGCAATTGTAGGACTGAGGTCTTCATTTTCATACTGGGCATCAGCAAGGGGTAATTTTCAGCTTCTAGAGACTACTCTCAGACACTAGTCCTATGGATCTTGCACAGCATAAAAGCTTACATCTTTAAGGTCAAGTGGTGAATATCTCTCCAGTCTGCTACAATAGAGTCTTATATCTTGTAAGATAATCACAAGGAGTGGCTATCCCATCACTCTTTACCATATTCACAGGTCTTACCCCCATACTCAAGGGGTGGAAATTATATGGAGCATGTAAACCAAGTGGGCAGAAATCTTAGGGGCCATTTAAAATTCTGTCTACTACAGAAGGAGAAAATTCTCATAAAAGAGCAACATGATATGCAGAAGGATTAGCTTTTGACAAAAGTACAGATGTTTTATCTTTTGCAACAGAAAGAAAGGAAGGATACGTGATTATGTATGCAATGAAGATATTAGGTTGGGGAATGATGTGGCAAAGATGCAGGAGTTCTCATGTGGGGCTTATATTTCCTCCTATAGTAACAGAACTAGTCACCACTGGGAGAACAGGCGTTTTCTGACTTGTTAGAGAGCTTCAGGAATGGCCAGAGGACAGTCAGCCTCACTTTTGAACAGGAATCTTACAATACTCCTTTGGTTGTGCATTTCTTTCGCCTACATTGGATACTAAAAATTGGATCTTGGTTCTCCTGCTCTTCCAGTTTTCTATCCATTAAAGCATTTCCCCAAATAAGACTGTGATGTCAAAATCTGCTTTCATTTTGGGTTCTGGTTCTGTCTAAATTCCCCTGCCTTCTCTGGATTTTTGGAGTCTAACCCTGATCTACCAACATAGACTTGGTACATTGCTTATTACTTCTGCTCTGACCGCTGGATTCAAAGTACCTGGACTACCTGGCTTACTCCACCTAGCATCCAGCACCTTATGCCATTCTCTTCTGTTTCATTTGTCAAGTTATTTTTTATATCCCCTCCTCAACCCTCTGATTTATCATGTTTTCTTTTTCAGCTTTTGACCTCTCCCTTGATATCTGGTTCCCAATTTTATTTGTAGAAATTCAATAAGGAAATTTCCAGGTAGCATGTCTCTGAGGTCTCTGAGACCTTCCAAACACATCTGCCCTGGTACATGACCATATTTTAGTCATTTTTATGTTTCACCTTGTTCCAGGACCTATAGTTCGGTTACATTAGGTTTCTTCAATGTTAATCCCATGTGCTTAATCAGGTCTTTAAATGGTATCTATTTATTCACTTACACATTTATCAATTCCACAAATATTTGGTGAGTAATTTTTATACCCTAGGTATGAGCTATAACAGTAAAAACATCTCTGTCTCCAGAGAGCTGATACTCAAATAAGGAGAAGTATAATAAGTAAATGAACAAGTAAATAAGGTAACATATCCCTTAGCGATAAGTGCTTTGGAAAAATAATGTAATGGAAAAGGGGAGAAGGGAGTGTCAGATCTGTGTTGTTATTTCATATAGAGAGGTCTCAATCTTTAGGGAAAGCGTCACTGATAAGGTGTCAGTTTACCAGAGACCAGAAGCATGTAAGAAATTGGGCTATGCAGATATGTGGAGGGCTCTTCCAAGCAGAATAAAGAGTAAGGTTGAAGACTATAAGCTTGATTATGTTTGGCATTATTGAGGAACAGGAGACAAGGGCCTGGAGTAAAGTGAGCAGGGAAAAGTATTAAGAACTGAGGTTCTAGAACAGATCATGCAGGGCCATATAGGTCAATGTAGGAATCTTGTATTTTACTCAGAGGGAGAGCAGGCTATAAGAGGGCAAGGATTGGAACAGGGAGACCAGTTAAAAAGCATATTTAATTATCTGAGTGAGAGTGATGTTGACTCCAATCACAGTAGTTGTGGTGGAAGTACTGCCTGTGACTCTTATTAACGTCCACCTCAGACTGTCCTAAGCTGTCCTCTGAGGCCATCTGTATGTTACTTATATATATATTAGATATATACATATGTACTTCTGTGTGTGTGTGTGTGTGTGTGTGTGTGTGTGTGTGTGTGTGTTATTATGTGGAGAAAGAATGAGTCAGAATACAAAGGCTTTTACCCATTGACTCCAAAGTTGGCACTCAGCATCTAACAAAAATATTCACGTCTCCACCCTGAAGCCAGGCAGTAGATAAAAGCTTTGAGGCAGTTACCACTTGACAGTTTGACATGACACACAAGAGAACAGAGCAGGCTCTTTCTACAGAGCAATTTGGCATGCAGACCTAGAAGATGAGTAGATATGACATCCGCCATTGTTGGGCTTTGGGGGAATTTTAATAATCTAAATATATGCCTTTTGTTTGTGAATTTAGTCGACAAATTGGGTTATTGTTTCTCTAAAGGAACAAGTTGACCTAAGTAAAATTGTATTTTGGGCCAAAAACCTGAATGTTGCGGAGGAGTTCTGTAGGCAGTTTATCTAGACTACTTTGATTCAACATTTTTATGTTGCCAAAAAAGCTAGGGGAAATCTTTTTTTTCTTCAAAAGTGTGAAACCCATTACGAAAATCTCTCTTTGATGTTTAAATTTCTATATGTCAAAGGTGGAGATCAAGCTGTGTAGCTCTTTCATTTTTTAGTGGGAAAGTGAGAAATGGAGAAATGGTGAGACCTTTCTATTGATCAAGAAAGGCTGTGGGAAGAATTGATCATTCCACAACAGCTATTCAATACATTTCATCTGTTCTTTTTTGAGTCAGCCTATGCAGTGGGGAAGAAAAACAATAACAAACAAATATATTTACAAAGAACAACTCTGGGCAAGAGTGATACAGACTCATACAATTTAGAAAATTTTAAAATAGGATTTTAAAAACAAAAGGGATGAGATCTCAGGATCATCATGATTTTACTAATTGCTGTATTCACTTTTATTTATTTATTTTTACTTAATTTTTATTTTAAGCTCTGGGGTACATGTGCATGTTTGTTATATAGATAAATTCATGTCATGGGAGTTTATTGCACAGATGATTTTTGTCGCCCAGTTATTAAGGCTAGTACTCATTAGTTATTTTTCCTGATCCTGTTCCTCCTCCCACCCTCTACTCTCTGGTATACCCCAGGTTCTGTTGTTCTCCTCTATGTGTCCATATGTGCTCACCATTTAGCTTCCACTTATAAGTGATAACATGTAGTATTTGGTCTTCTGTTCTTGTGTTAGTTTGTTAACACTAATGGCCTCTGGCATCATCCAAGTCCTTGCAAAATGCATGATCTCATTCTTTTTATGGCTATATCATATTCTATGGAGTATATGTACTTCATTTTCTTTATTCAATCTACCATTGATAGGCATTTAGGTTGATTTTATGTCTTCAGTACTTTGAATGGTGCTGCAATGAACATATATATGCATGTGTCCTTGTAATAGAATGGTTTATATTCCTTTTGGAATATACCCAGTAATGGGATTGATGAAATGAATGGTATCCCTGGTTCTAAGTCTTTGAGGAATCACCACACTGTGTATCACAATGCTTGAACTAATTTACACTCCCAACAACAGTGTATAACTGTTGCCTTTTCTCCTCACCTTTGCCAGCATCTGTTATTTTTCGACTTTTTAATTATAGCCATTCTAAATGGCGTGAGATTGTATGCCATTGTGGTTTTGATTTGCATGTAGAGACATGATCAGTGATATTGAGCTTTTCCTATATGCTTTCTTGGCCACATGTGTACCTGTATTAGTCTGTTCTCATTAGAACAGACTAATATATGTATATGTATATCTATCTATCTATATATATATCTAATATATATATATAAGAACATTAGAACAGACTAATACAGGTCTTCTTTTGAAAAGTGTTCGTGTCTTTTGCCCACTTTTTAATGGGGTTATTTTTCTGTTGTAAATTTGTTTAAGTTCCTATAGATGCTAAATAACAGACCTTTGTCAGTTGCATAGTTTGCAAAAATTTTCTACCACTCTTCAGGTTCTGTTCACTGTGTTGGTAGATTCCTTTTTTGTGTAGAATATCTTTAGCTTAATTAGATCCCATTTATCATTTTTTGCTTTTATTGTGATTACTTTTGGTGTCTTCATCATGAAATCTTTGCTCGTTCCTATGTTTAGAATGGTAATGCCTAGGTGGTCTTTCAGGGTTTATTATAGTTTTGGGTTTCATGCTGAAGTCTTTCATTCATCTTGAATTGATTTCTGTATGTGTTGTAAAGAAAGGGTCCGATTAGAATCTTCAGCATATGGCAGGCTCTTTATCCCAGCACCATTGATTGAATGGGAATACCTTTCCTCATTGCTTGTTTTTGTCAACTGTGTTGAAGATCAAATTATTATACATATGTGGTCTTTTTTTCTGAGCTCTCTATTCTGTTCAATTGGTCTGCTTTTGTACCAGTACCTTCTATTTTGTGACTGTAGTCTGTAGTATAGTTTGAAGTTGGGTAGCTTGATGCCTTCAGCTGTTTTTTCCCCCCCTTAAGATTGCCTTGACTATTTGGACTCTTTTTTTGATACATGTAAATTTTAAAATAGTTTATTCTAGTTCTGTGAAGAATATCATTGGAAATTTGATAGGAATAGCATTGAATATAAATTGCTTTGGGCAGTATGGCCATTTTAATAATATTGATTCTTCCTATGCATGAATATGGAATGTTTTTCCATTTCTTTTTACCATCTCTGATTTCTTTGAGCAGCGTTTTGCATTCTTCTTGAAAACTGGCACAAGACAATGATGCCCTCTTACCACTCCTATTCAATACAGTATTAGAGGTTCTGGCCAGGGCAATCAGGAAAAAGAAAGAAAGGGTATAGAAGTAGAAAGAGAGGAAGTTAAACTATCTCTGTTTTGCAGACAACATTGTATTATATCTAGAAAATCATATAGTCTCATCCAAAACCTTCTTAAGCTGATGAACAACTTCAGTGAAGTCTCAGAATACAAAAATCCATAGCATTCCTCTACATCAACAACCATCAAATCAGAATTGCAATCCCATTCACAACTGCCATGAAAAGAATTAAATGCCCATAAATATAACTAGGGAGGTGAAAGATGTCTGTAATTGCTTGTTTTTAAAACAGATATTAAAAATAATGTAATTGACAGTGGTTTTAAATGACGTTTTAATCTTGGCATTTGTTTAAAGAAATATCTCATTGTGCTAACTCACTGTTATAGTGCTACATTCATGCCAAAGGTAGGTTATCTTTAAGTATACCAGCTCTACATGTCATATGTAAATCAAACTTCTATTACTGGGGTAGCACAGTTCACCACAAGATCAAGGTTAAAAACACCATGTTTAATTTAATGAGCACTTAATCAGTTCCTACCATGTCTTGAGTATTATGTTAGACATAATAGAATCCACAAAAGTGGTGAACATACTTACAGACATTACATAATTAACAATATGATACTATGCCAGATAAGTTCTAAATTATATATAGTCAGCGATATGGTTTGGCTCTGTGTCCAAATTTCATGTCGAATTATAATTCCCATGTTGGGTGAGGAAACTGGTAGGAGGTTCTTGGATCATGGGTGTGGATTTCCCCCTTGCTATTCTTGTGATAGTGAGTGAGTTCTCATGAGATCTAGTTGTTTAAAGGTGTAGCACCTCCCTATTCTCTCTTTCTCTCCTGTTGTCATGTGAATATATGCTTGTTTCCCCTTTTCCTTCCACCATGACTGCAAGTTTCCTGAAGCCTCCCTAGCCATGCTTCCTGTGAAGCCTGAGGAACTGTGAGTCAATTAAACTTCTTTTCTTATTTAACTATCTGGTCTCAGGCAGTAATTTATAGTAATGTGAAAACAGGCTACTACAGGTACAAGGTGTGAACTGACTAATACAGGTACAAAAATGTGAAAATATTAAGTGGGTCAAGCATCCAGGAAAGAAAGGGAAATAGGTTCTGACTGGATTGCTTAGGAGTTTTTACCTGTATCTGACAGCTTAGTGCTGAGTAATAGTGCACATGTTGTTTCTCAGGCTGTACTCATGGTGCTGGGGATCCAGTTATGACTAAGACCTTAACTCAGCTGTCTAGGACAGCAATGTTTACTAGAAATATAATTTTTGTTATATATGCAATTGTAAAGTGTCTATTAGACACATTAAAAAGCAATAGATGAAACTGATTATGAAAACATTTTAACAAAGTACATCTAATATATTATCATATAACATCTCGTAAAAAATGTGATATGTTGTATTCTTTTTTCCTTTTATATTTTTGAAATTCATTGTAGATTTTACACCTACTACATATTTCAAGTTGAACTAACCACATTACAGGTGCACAATAGCTACTGTCAAATGGAAGTAGAAGAAGAAAATACCTTAGGAAATAACACTTGTGTAATAGCCACTATGATGTAATTAGTTTTAGAGTCACAGATGATAGGGGAAAGAGAGATCATTTCTACAACGGAGCACTTTTACTTTATGTATAAATTATTCTAAACAGTGATGTCTATTTATCGCCTCAATTTTACTGACCTCCCATTTATGGCTTTCTTCCTATAACTTGTCTTCTCTTTTCCCATCAACCCACTGAAACTCTTCTCCAAAAGCTGACCTTCTACCCCTCGAATTTCTCTATAGCAAAGCCTCTTAAACGTGAAACCACATACCTATCACCCGGAGTTCTTGTTAAAATGCAGATTCTAACTCAGTTGGTCTGCGGTGGGGCCTGAGATTCCATGTTTTTAAAAGCTCCTGTGAGATGCTAATGTTGCATTCCCAGGAACCACATTTTGATTAGGAAGGGTCTATGTCAATCATGATTTAGTTAGAAATACAGAACCCCTCTAGGTATTTTAGCAGGGGGACATAATCCAAGGAATTTTATACTTACAAAATTCTAGGAAGGAGCAAAGATCAGGAAAGATGAGGACATGAGGAAGTATAACAATGGTAAGAAACGGTCAGCCATGTTCTTAGCAGCCTGCAGCATCAAAAGAGTTTGCTCAGATGCACTGCAAGTCTCACATCTGCCATCTGATCCTGCTTTTTCTTATATTTTGCCTTCCAAATATTATAGAACATTGATGGCAAGGAAGTCTGGGAAATTTAGGTTCCAGTCCTGCAGCCTGTGAGACAAAAGTGATGAGTGGTAGGGTTGAATATCAACAACAACATCTTATACACATTTCCCTTGAGATTCAAACCTCAACTCACTCACTCCCATTCTTTGTGTTTGTGACCTGTCTCTCTTTTACACACACACACACACACACACACACACACACACTCAGTTATGCTCAGTTATGTTCTCTTATATATCTAAATAAGGACATTTGGAATCCTTTCAACAACGTGCAAATGGTCACTAAATCCTGTCACATTTTCAACTTTGCCTCCAGAATTTTCCCTTTTCCATTCATGCTGTCATTTCATTGGGCTCTTATTGCTTCATTTGTGGATATTAACAATAGACTTTTTAACTGCTTGTCTTCATTGGCTTGCTTCTGGTCTGCCCATCCCTAGCCCTCATCTTTCCTGATATGATTTGAATCTGTGTCCCCATCCAAATCTCTGTGTCCCCACCCAAATCTCTGCATCCCTACCCAAATGTTTAATTGTAATCCCTATTGATGGAGGTGGGACCTGGTGAGAGGTGATTCGATCATGGGAGAAGTTTCTTATGAATGGTTTAGCACCATCATAAGGACTGTTCTTATGATAGTGAGTGAATTATCATGAGATCTCTTTTTTCTAAAGTGTGAATCACCTACCTGCTCTTTCTCTTTCTGCTTCTCCAGTGAAGTGAAGTACTGTATCCTCCTTCACCTTCTGCCATGATTCTAAATTTACTGAGGCCTCCCCAGAAGCAGAAGCTGCCATTCTTCCTGTATAATCTACAAAACTGTGAGCCAAGTAAACTTCTTTTCTTATGTATTACCCAGTCCCAGGTATTTCTTAATAGCAGTGTGAGAACAAATTAATACATTCCTTTTTTCCCATATACTCATACCAGGACTAAAAGGAGCTATCAGTATGTGAATTGATTCTGTTAGTCAGGTTAGCTAATTTATTCACTGATGTTATTAGGAACATTGTTTCGAATAACACCCTTAAAGACCCCTCTGGGATACAAGAGGTGTAGTGGGGCCAACATGGACCTGGGGGCAGAAAACCTCAGTTCTTATTCTCCTCTGTTCTAGCTTACTATATGGATTTGTAGAAGTTTCTTCCCTTCTCTAAGACTTCTTTCTTCCTGATGTAAAGTGAGGTGAGTAGGCTAAACTATAATTTCCCAGCCTTTTCCCCCCGTCTCTGTTGACATACAACTTCCAAAACACATATTATATCATGTTTGGTTTCAGGACTGAATACATGTTACAATAACTAAATTAGGATCATCACCTCATCTGATTATGAAACATAACAGGTAGTTTTAATTCATGCTTCTTATAATAATGAATTCAGCAATTGCCTTCATATAATGTATACTTTGAAATAATGTGTTACAGAAAAGGGTACCATATCCAACTGCTTTACCGAATTGTCCCCAGAGAGCTATAGTAGCTCCTTTGCCTGGAAAAACAAATTCTTCTGCAAAAGAATTTTGCAGCTTTCTCCCTGTTTTGAAATTTGCTAGACCAATGAATTAAGTCATTTAAACGTGTCTAGATTGCTGATTGATAAATATAGATGTTTGAAAAGCTTGTTCTCTGTAGTTAACAATTTGTTTATTTTTACAATGTGAATCAGTTGCTAAATATTGACATAAAAGGAAGAATTTCAGGAAGCTATTTGAAAGAATTTCTCCACAAATGATGCTTTCTGTGTCTGTATAGCTTTTATTACTTACAAATGAATAGACAAATTGTATATTTATTATATCGCCTCTTTCCAAGATTGGCTTTTGAAGTCTTAGAGATAGGGTCATGTATTATATAAAAACGTTGATGAGTGATAAGTCATGTATCACTGAAGGCATATTACAAAAATTATCATTTCTGTACTTTTCTGTCACTTGCTGTATATCATCACTGGTGTTCCCAATGTTTTCTGCCTTTAACTTGGTCTATTAAAGGTGAAAATTAAACATACATGATGCAATGGTCTGAGTGTTTATGTACTCCCAAAATTTATATGTTGAAACCTAATACTCAGTGTGAGAGTATTTGGAGGAGGAGCTATTGGAACATAATTAGTATCCTTATAGAAGACGCCCAAAGGAGCTTGTTTGCTCCTTCCACTATGTAAGGACATAGTCTATGAGGAAGTGGGCCCTCACCAGACACCAAATTGTCCAGAACTTTGATCTTGGACTTTTCAGCCTCCAGATCTGTGAGGAATAATTTTCAGTTTTTTATAAGCTACCCAGCCTCTGTTTTTTGTTACAGAAACTTGAATGAACTAAGGCACATGACAAGGATAAAAGAAGTTTCTATTAGGTACCAATCAAAAACCTGAAGTCAGCTGATGGTGATAAAAATGCATTGGGAGCAAGCTCATCTATCTGACCAACTACTATATGCCCATTTGATTTATATTTTTAAAGGAAAACCTAACAATTATTTTACAGTCAGTGAATTTTTAAAAATAGAAATGGAAACAGACACAATAACCACCATTACTACATTAATCTTCAGAACCCATTTGTAGATCTCTTACAATTTACATGAAACACTCGGGTGTATGATCTCTAATGGCTCTTCCAGATTTTTTTTTTCCTCTTCTAACTTTAACTTTTTTTTGTCTATGGGTTAAATCACTTAAAGGGATCCATGAACTGGTGAGACACAAATTACTGTACCACATAAGAATTCTGGTAGTTATGGTTGTTATGATTATCAAGACTATATATTTTGGGATCCTTAATTTCAGTTGCCTTGGGAAATAGTATGCATTTTCTGTCATGCAGTGCCTTGCTGACACTTTCTCATTTTGGTTGAGTTATTACATTGTGTTGAGAAATTCTAAGAGGGCAAGAGAGGAGTCATTTTGAAAGAAAGCAGGGAGGACATGCTAAATAAAGACGGAAAGACCATTTGACATTTCTAACGGTAAATTGTTATAAAATGTCAACAGGAAGTAATACTTTATCTCATGTTTATTTGATTTCTGTGTTTAATTCAAGGATGCCTTTTCCTCATGTTGATATTGTGAACAGATAGCATTGTATTGCATATTTCAAAGGAAATGTCAATTCAGTGGTTATTTTCATTTATATGTTTTAACATAGCTTGTGAAAAGTATAAGAAAATCTTGGGGCCGGACACAGTGGCTCACGCCTGTAATCCCAGCACTTTGAGAGGCTGAGGCAGGTGGATCACGAGGTCAAGAGATCGAGACCATCCTGGTCAACAAGGTAGAAACCCCGTCTCTACTAAAAATACAAAAATTAGCTGGGCATTGTGGTGCGTGCCTATAGTGCCAATTACTCAGGAGGCTGAGGCAGGAGAATTGCTTGAACCCAGGAGGTGGAGGTTGCGATGAGCCGAGGTCATGCCATTGCACTCCAGCCTGCGTAACAAGAGCAAAACTCCATCTCAAAAAGAAAAGAAAAGAAAAGAAAAGAAAAGAAAAGAAAAGAAAAGAAAAGAAAAGAAAATCTTGGCATTTAACTAGTTCAAAAATAAACCAGGCCAGACTGAAGAAAATAGCAAATAAGCACGCAAAGATGAAAACATTTTTTGCTTCTGGGATTCCTTACCAACGTGTTTGACTTTGTTCTGTTTTCTTAGTTTCTGTATTTGTCTACCTGATGTTCATTAATCACAGGGCCAAACTAATGGCCAAAGTGGTTTCCATCTCCCTTGCTATCCAGCTTTCATGGGTGTGTGAAAATCATATTACAAACCCTCCAGGCAATCCCAAGTCCATATCCTCAACCACCTCCCTTATGTAACTCTCACACACCAAGCAAATATTTATCCTGTCCTAAATCACCCAGAACCAGGTAATAGATAAGTAGATGCCATCTTTATAGCCTAGAATGCACTGATATTGCTAGTACTAGAAAACCCTACACTCTTTTCCCAGTCTGTAAAGCCCAACAACAGCTCTTGGCCATGCTTTCTCCTCAGTCCTGCTTCTGCCTCCTGACCAAACCTTAGGTTTTTCTATGTGGCATGCATGAGTTCCCTGCATGATGTGGTAGGCTACTTCTCTCAAGAACTGTAAGTAATAAAATTCTTCTTTCAATGGTATTGGTCTCTCCATGTCATCATTTAGCCACTTCCATAATGAAAATCCCACTGGTACATTTTAACACAGGCTTGAAGCCACTCTTGTCAGGATTTCACCTCCAGCACTCCAATAAAAACTGTTCTTGCCAAGATCACCAATGACCTTCAAGTTGCCAAACCCCAGTGGTCAAATCTCTATCCTCAGCTTACTTGGCCATTCAATAGCATCTGGCCTGGTGGATTGCTTCCCTCTTCCTTGTAACACTGTATTAACTCATGAGGATTGGATTGGGGAAAATATTGGGTGCTTCACTTGAGTCAGGCATAAAATTTAAGGGGCATGCCAGAAATCCAGTAAGCAATATAAATAATACTTTGATGTAATATTTGAAAGAGTGCAAATCAATTAAAATATTTATGACAAACCAAACATCAAAATTTTAAATCAAGATGATATTTCACAGTGCTGGGCTAAGCCTTAATGGAGCTATGGAGCCTGAGGCCCCTTGCATGTACCCCTGTATGTATGTGTGTGTGTGTGTGTGTGTGTGTGTGTGTCTGTATGTGTATTCTTTTGTGTTTATGTCTTTTAATGTATTTGTATTAGTTCATTTTCATGCTGCTATGAAGAAGCATCAGAGACTGGGTAATTTATAAAGAAAAGAGGTTTAATTGCCCCACAGTTCCACATGGCTTGGGAGGCCTCAGGAAACTTATAATCATGGCAGTAGGCACCTTTTCACAAAGTGGCAGGAGAGAGAATGAGAGCCCCGTGTGGGGAGAAGCCCCTTATAAAATGACCATATCTCATGAGAATTTATTCACTATCATGAGAACAGTATGAGAAAAACCACCCATGTAATTCAATTATCTCCACCTTTCCCACCCTTGATATGTGGGATTAGTATACTTCAAGGTGAGACTTGGATGGGGACACAGAACCAAACCATATCATTCCATATCTGGTCACTCCCAAATCTCATGTTCTCACATTTTGAAACACAATCACACCCTTCCAATAGTTCCCCCAAACACTTAACTTACTCCAGCATTAACCCAAATATCCAAGTCCAAAGTCTCATCTGAGATAAGGCAGGTCCCTTCTGCCTATCAGCATGTAAAATACAAAGTAAGTTAGTTACTTCCTAGATACAGTGGAGGTACAGACATTGGGAAAATACACCTGTTCCAAGCAGGAGACATTAGCCAAAACAAAGGGGATACAGGTCCCATGCAAATCTGAAATCCAATAGGGTAGTCATTAAACCTTAAGGTTCCAAAGTGATCTATTTTACCTCCATGTCTCACATCCAGGTCATGCCGATGCAAGAGGTGGGTTCCCATGATCTTGGTAAGCTCCACCCCTGTGGCTTTGCAAGGTACAGCCCCCTGCAGAAACATCTGCTGACTACTTTCATGGGCTAGGGATGCGTGTCTATGGCTTTTCCAGGCACAGAACACAAGTTGCCAGTGGTTCTACCATTCTGGGGTTTGAAGGATGGTGGCCATCTTCCCACAGTTCCACTAGGCCATGCCCCAGTGGTGACTTTACGTGGGGGTTCTGACCCCACATTTTTCTTCCACATTGCTGTAGCAGAAGTTCTCCGTGAGGGATCCACCCCTGCAGTAGACTTCTGCCCAGACATTTGGGCGTTTCCATACATCTTCTGGAATTCAGGTGGAGGCTCCCAAACCTCAATTCTTGTTTTATGCACATTTGCAGAACCAGCGCCACCTGGAAGCTGGCAAGGCTTGGGCTTGCGCCCTCTGAAGTCGCAACCCTGTACTTTGGCCCTTTTCAGCCATGGCTGGAGTGGCAGGGACACAGGGCACCAAGTCCTGAAACTACAGACAGCAGGGGCCGCTGGACCTAGCCCAGGAAACCATTTTTCCCTCCTAGGCCTCTGGGACTATGAGAGGTGCTATGGCAAAGATCTCTGACATGCCCTGGAGACATTTTCCCCATTGTCTTTGTGATTAGCTTGTGGCTCCTAGTTACTTATGCAAATTTCTGCAGCCAGCTTGAACATCCCCCCCAGAAAATGGGTTTTTCTTTCTTTATCATGCCGTCAGACTGCCTGCAAATTTTCCAAACTGTTATGCCCGGCTTCCTCTTGAACACTTTGTCACTTAGAAATTTCTTCTGCCAGATACCCTAAATCATCTCCCTCAAGTTCAGTGTTCCACAGATCCCTAGACAAAATGCTGCCAGTCTCTTTGATAAAGCATAGCAAGAGTGGCCTGTACTCCAGTTCCTAACAAGATCCTCATCTCCATCTGAGACAACTTCATCTTTCTGACTTCTGAGCCCTCCAAACTGTTCCAACCTCTGCCTGTTTACCCAGTTCCAAAGTTGCATCCACATTTTTAGATATCTTTACAGCAATACCCCATTACCTAGTACCAATTTACTGTATTAGTCCATTTTCACACTGCTATGAAGAAATACTCAAGACTGAGTAATTTATAAACAAAAGGGGTTTCATTGACTCACAGTTCTGCATGGTTTGGGAGGCCTCAGGAAACTTAACAATTATATCAGAAGGCATCTCTTCACGGGGTAGCAGGAGAATGAATAAGTGCTGAGCCAGGGGGCAACCCCCTTATAAAACTATGAGATCTTGTGGAAACTCACTCACTATCACAAGAATAATACAGGGGAAACGGCCCCATGATTTAATTATCTCCACCTGGTCCCGCTCTTGACGTGGGGATTATTACAATTCAAGGTGAGATTTGTGTGGGGACATAGCCAACCCATATCAGTATTTTTACCAGGACATTCAAGTATTTAAAACATATTGGAAACTTGAAAAATAAGTCTACTAAAAGTTATAACATTATATAAGGTTTAAACATTTATATCCAAATTGTTAAAATAATTTCACTTTCTTGGCCACAGTGGAAGTAAGCTCATATATGTGACATTTCAAATCAAATTTTTTCATCTACTTCAATGTTCTGGGAAAGAAATAAACAATATCCAAAGCAGTACATGCAGTGGAACACTTGTACTTTGGCCTCAGCTTCCCCTACAACTTGGCCTACTGTTGACTTGTCTTCTAGGACTCCACACTCTCCAAGTCTTCTCTTCCTTCACCATCAATTGGTTCTCAGTTCTGCTTTATTGGCTTCTCCTCCTCTCCTTCATGTCTGAGGGTTCTAGAGCTTCAGGACTCCATCCCGTCCTATCTAAACTCACCCATAGTCATATCCATTGATTCAAATGCTTTCTGTATTTATATCCTTATTCCAGACTCCTTTTATGTGACAGATTTCAGGTCTGAGGAAGACTATATCTTTCCCCTTTCTCTATCATTCTGAGACTTAGAAACCTTGCCTGCATTATCTTTCACAGTTGCAAGTTGATGTGATTGGAAAATGAAAACCTGTTTTGAATTCTCCAAAAATCAGTTGTTCAGTGAAAAGCATCATCCAAGTCATCTCCAGAGCCCTCTGTCCACCACTTGTCCCAACACCTCTTCCAAAATTACCCACCTCAACTCCAGAACCAGAAAATAAGCAGTAGAAACATGTAGGTAGAGAAGGGGATATGAGAGAAGACTGTGGTGTGTGTATAAAATAAATATATATATATTTTTATATATTATATATAAATATATGTGTATATGTCCACATATAATCATATATTTACATATATATATATCACATCATATAATGTAGACTAGATAGATCAATATAAAAGAATATAGGTTACCAGTAAGACTTCTATCTGTATTTAGCTCTAAACTCCTGCACCCAACTTAAATTTCTGAAGCACCCTAGCCACTTTGCCTGTGTATTCCCCCTCCTACAGCTTTCTACAATGTGCCAATGACCTTTTAATCTATTCTTAAGGAAATACTCTCACGTTTAATAAAACAAATAAAGATGGGCACAATCGCATCATCTAGATACTACAGATTGTATAGTTGAAAAAGAGTTGAACAGGATTCTCTTTTCAACCTGATTCTTCCTGATGCCACCATTTGGGCCTTAGCTTGGCATCTGTATTAGTCCATTTTCATGCTGTTGATAAAGACATACCTGAAACTGGGACATTTACAAAAGTAAGAGGTTTAATGCACTTACAGTTCCATGTGGCTGGGGAAGAGTCACGATCATGGTGGAAGGCAAGGAGGAGCAAGTCACGTCTTACATAGATGGCAGCAGGCAAAGAGACAGAGCTTGTACAGGTGAACTCCTCTTTATAAAACCATCAGATCTCATGATACGTATTCACTATTACAAGAACAGTATGGAGAAAACTGCACCCATGATTCAATTATCTCCCACTGGGTCCCTCCCACAACTTGTGGGAATCATGGGAGTGCAATTTAAGATGAGTTTTCAGAGGAGTAACTGAGCCAAACCATATCAGCATCCTCCAGTTGCAGATGGAGAACTTCAATAGAAGAAGCAGTCACACTAGCTATGTACTTCATTTAAATGAGCAAGGAAGTTTCTCCTGGTAATTCCCGTCAGTCTACCAGGCTTTAGGAAGCCCTGCATCAAAGTGCACAGTTTTTAACTGAATTATAGTTAAGAAAACCTTGTTCACCCATCAAAAATATGCAAAATCTCACATTCTTGAAATCAGTTTAAATAAATACTGTTATATTTCATTAAAACATTTGTATATATCATCTTCTTTTCCTATTTTATTTCTCTCACATTACAAAGTTTTTCCTAGATTGTCACTGTATCACCTCAAGGGAAGCTATATAACATTTGGGTGCTGTTTGCAATGCACTGTAGGAACAGGACACCAAAGCTGTAACTGCCACAGTAGCTGGCTGCTGGAGAACCTGTCCACCCTGAAGGAGATGGGCACTAGGAAATCTGTCTGCAATTTCCGAGCTGAGCACTACGGAAGGTGTTCACACTGCAGGAGCTAGGTACATGTTGAAGCAGAAGCTACCTGTAATGCAAGAGCCTCCCAAGGGAGCACAAAAAAACCAGAAAGCAAAATTCCTTTCTCCAGTAATGTCTCCTCAGTGCCCTCTATTGACCAAACGACATCATGCCCGTTGAGAGGAAAAATATTAAAAGGTTCAGACCCGGGCGGGGCGTGGTGGCTCAAGCCCGTAATCCCAGCACTTTGGGAGGCCGAGGCAGGTGGACCACGAGGTCAAGAGATCGAGACCATCCTGGTCAACATGGTGAAACCCCGTCTCTACTAAAAAAAAATACAAAAACAAATTAGCTGGGCATGGTGGCGCGTGCCTGTAATCCCAGCTACTCAGGAGGCTGAGGCAGGAGAATTGCCTGAACCCAGGAGGCGGAGGTTGCTGTGAGCCGAGATTGCGCCATTGCACTCCAGCCTGGGTAACAAGAGTGAAACTCCGTCTTGAAAAAAACAGACCTATTTTCACAGAGCAGGCTATAATGGTCAATTTGGAGCTGAAAGGCATTAAATCCATAACCAGCACAGAATCTCAAACATAGTATGTCCAAAATTTAACTCTTTATTCGCCGCCAC
Organism: Callithrix jacchus; assembly: GCF_049354715.1. Classification (NCBI taxonomy): domain Eukaryota; kingdom Metazoa; phylum Chordata; class Mammalia; order Primates; family Cebidae; genus Callithrix; species Callithrix jacchus. The sequence continues at coordinate 142,869,899 of NC_133524.1, forward strand.
CGACATGCAATCTCTTCCTACCCGTGGCTTTCACATGTCTGTAAATGCTAACTCCATTCATTTAGTTGTCAAGCCAGAAAACTCAGTTATTTTGTATTCCTGTGTTTTCCTCACTCTGTATATCAATCCATCACCTTATCTGTCTTGTTTTCAGATATATTTTAATACCTAGAATAGTTTCTGGCGTATAGTAGTCACTCAATAAATACTGAGTAAATGAGTGAATGGAACTGTAATTTATACATTTCCTTTTATGTATTTTACATATTTAGGCTTTATTATTGATGGGAAAGGGGGTATTTTATTAAAATCTAGCATGATGATGAAATATTTTGTCTAACCATTTTCACCAATAAATCATTAAAAAGCTAGCATACAAATTTATGTAATATTAAAATACAGTGGATTAATGTAATATGTTATCCAGGTAATAGTACATGCTTAAGCTCTTTCTATGATATCACCCATAAGTGCTTGGTTGATGTATTCTTGACTACTTTTTATTAATATTGCTATTAATGGAGGAACTCACTCTCACACAAGGTACTATATTTCACTGATGAGGAGTTATGGGATGGAAAATTGTTTCTAATGCACATCTTGAATACTCCCTTCTTCAGCTTTCACCAGATTTGGGAATCAGAAGATCATAGTTAGAAATCTACCTCTGCCAGCCAGTACTTCAGTAACCCAGAACAATTTATTTAACATTTCTAAGTCTCAGGTTTTTATCTGTAAAATCAGGATAACTCTCCGTACAACCCAGAATCATTGGGTAGACTAAATGAGAAAAAATACCTAAACCTCTGCAATGATGCCAGGTGCACAGGAGGTATTAAATAAATGTCACTTGAATTGCTCTTTCTTTCATTCCAATTTTTCTTTCTGTTTATGGCAGGAATGTTGCTAGAGGCCCACTATATACACACCAAGATATCCCTCATAATGAAGGTCCATGTTCCTATTTCAGTGGCTATAGCCAATTACATTTTAAAATAACTTTAGATAGACGAGGTAAGCATATAAAGCCAAATAAAAGAGTAATTTCAATATATTTTATCATGCCCTCTCAGTTGATTAAAGCAAAAATACTAAACATTTATTTCCCAATAGTCTATCAGGTAGCCAATGGGGTTCCTTTTATTTAAACTTTAGGTGAGCAAGAAACATTAGACTGACTCATCCAACTAGATTTTTCTGGTGTGTTCTCTATACGGTACATATAAAAATGAAGGGTAAGATTAAAGGAGTTTCCTGTGTGGCAGCCATGGAGGTGTGCTGCTCAAATTGTTCTTCAAGAGAAAACCTTCTAGAAAGATTATGGCCAGTTGACAAGTTCCAGCTGCGATGGCTTTGGTCACAGTTACAGCATTTTTGCCCAATATATGTTCTCCTCAAGCAGCTCTAGGCAATGACTGTGCACGTACTGGGTTCTGGTTATTTCTATCCAGTGCTCCAGAGTCCTCTCTTGAACTGGATTAGATGTTTAAAAATCTACACCACAGTCTGAGGATTTTTCTAGCCAACCAATGATCTCCAACCCTTTCTCTTGCATGCATCAGATCTATATTGTTCTCTGAAAACTTTTACTGCCTACTCATACTCTCTCTTCCCTATGATCTAGCCAAGTGATTACTTCCATATAGCTTTTGTACTATAACCTCCTCTTGGCTCTTGGTATGTTCTTCCTTGAGGATGCAAACTGACACCTTTTGGTAGACCCAAGACTTAAAGGTCTTCTGACTCCACTATTATTACAGAGCTGCCATATTACATATATAATATCATAATTAATATATAATATAATTGTAATATATAAGTTGCATATTATATTAATATAGCTGATATATAATATATAACTATGTAATAGATATATAGTATATAATATATATTTATGTATATGTACATAATACATAATATATATTTATTACATACATGGCTATTTTGCATAGCCAATTGGGACTAACTAGATAAAACTAACTAGATTTATTAACTATTGTCTGGGTTCACCATACTCCAGGCTGTGTATGGTCATATATAAATAGAGCCAATTTTATAGAAAGCAGATTCTTGTGGCTGAATCCAATGTATTCAAGAGCAGTCATTCATATGGCAAGAGGATTGAAATAAGTCAATAGTTAATGTGCTGGTGAGTACAAGTCTGAATCTTGTTCACTGCTTACCATAAAATATTTCCTCTGGGCTTTCAGTGTATTCAAAGCAAAGGTCTTTCCTGCCCCCATACCCCTGCAGGAGTTACCAAAAACTAATTTCTTACTTCCTCAATGCCCAACTGAGATAAGCTACACTGAAAGAATGAGGGTTTGGAATTGGATTTGAGGTAAGAGCAGGGACAAGTTGATTTTTGGAGTGCACAGAATGCATCTGGGGAAGACTGATCTATCAGCATTAGGTACTTTACTTCAGAGTGGGGGAAATAGGCAGAACTGTAGAACCAAATGGGAATACAGAACTGTGTTGGCCTCAAAGGATCTGCTTTGCATTCTTACATGGAGCCCCCTAGGTGGCAAGATCCTTTGAGGTAATACAGACCAGTGTTGGCCGCTTTGCATTCTTACTTGGAGCCGCTAGATACCAGGATCCTTTGTGATATCTCTTCTATTCACATCTTCAATTAAAACACATATAAACAAATATACTTTACTGAGCACATACCACATGCCAAACTCTATACTAGGAGTCTTTGGAGTTCTGAAATATAAAATGAAGAGACATATGTGAACATGACTTCTAATTGCAAGGCAGGATATGACCTGGACTCTAACACAGGACTAAGAAAAACAAACACAGAGATTGGTTCTGAAAATGACTCTTTAATAAGGTTTATTAAAGTAAGTGATCAAAGGGCTGGGTATAGAAAAAGGAGTAAAAGTAAAGCAAAGCAGACATTCCAAGCAGCAGTGATAGCATAAAGAATGGCACCAAGATGAGTGATGACATTGCATTTTCAGGAAACAAACAAAGCTCTTTGAGTTCTGTTGGTGTCAAAAACAGGAAATATAGGAGCATGAGTGAGTGCTGTCACAGATGTGGAAGAGGCCACATCACGCATGGTCTTTGTGCTAAATTAAGAGAGCATGAATTCTATCGGACAACCAGGAGTTGCTGACAAGTGTAAGTGTCTACAGTGGTGGGAGTGTTTATTATTTTTTACATTAATAAGTCTAACTTTAAAGTCTGCAATGTCTGAATATAGCTACAGAAATATATACCTATGCATAATATTACATTTATGTACTAAAAAAAACAACAGACAGTGGTGAAGCAGCTAAATCCCTTTAGAGTTCAGATTTCAGATTTAGTTTTTTAATCTGTAAAACAAATATGACCTCTAAGGTTCTTCCCACCTTATATATGTATATTCTGTTCTTAACAACTTGTCCAGACACAATTTAGATGATGATAGCTCTCATATGAAAATGTACTTGAATTGGGTTTGTACCACTAATGTAAAGTAGCTAAGCAATTAGCAATTTAACTGGACAGCGTAGTTGAGGTTCCAAAGTAGATTTATTTAAATTGGGTGAACTATCTGGATATGACTTATCTACTGTCTGAAAGGCACACTACTTAACTTACATTTTTTCACACCAGTGCTTTGGTTTTGCATTTGAAATCTGATGCTTATTTTGCATTGGTCCCTCTGCCTCAAGAAGCAGTGGCCTGTCAGGCTTACTGATATTTAAACATGTGGGAAATGCTCCCAGGTAACTCCAGTCATTAAATCTGAGGGCTTGTTGGATTCAGGGCAACAGCCCAGACAGGTAGCTACATAATCGAGTATGGTTCTGGGTCTTTCATTTTATTTTAAAGCACACTTCTAACCTAGTTCTTTCCAGTTAGCCATCTCACTGGTTATTATGAGTTGATTTCTTCAGCACATAATCATTGCAAAATTATGAAACCATAGCTGCGGATGTAAGTGTTGTCTTGCCTATTAGGCAAGTCACACAACCAGGTGATTTAGCATTTGGGAGGCCCTTAGAAGTCATCTCATCTAAGGCCCTGCTTTTATGAATAAGAAAGCCATTGGGCCAGTTTGCCTTTTAAAAATTCACAAATACTGGCACTCACTTCTTTTTTAGCCCTTTTCCTCCTCTCATCTACAGGGATATTGGACTTTACTTTTAATAAAAATGTGATTTCCTACCAGTATCTTGTGTGGGTGGCAAGTTACTCATTTAGCTGTTCCTAAGGGGCCTCGTTGCTCTTTAATACTGATCTTCTTGAACATGAATGTAAATTTGTTCAACAGTTATTCAGCTCCTTTCATTGGGCTGTTATTGTTCTCTCTGAGATGAGTAAGACATGTTCTCTGCTTTGAAGAGCTCATTATTTAGAGGAGGAGGGTGGACATTCTGAAATGTAACTGCAATTTAACGTGGCAAGTTTTTAAAAAGTGAAATAAATGTAGGGACACAAATGAGGAAATAATTAGTTCCACCTGAGGTATGAGAAATTGAGGGAGAACAAGTGATATTTGAGTTGGCCCTGGGAGGAGAAGAGGGGTGTGGCAGGTATTTGAGTTTCAAAGCCTAGATGTGGGAGAAGACACTCTAGGCAGGGTAATGACTCACTCACTGAAGCATAAAAGAGCGTGACACATTTAGAAAGTGCAAGTGCTATAGCTGAAGTTGAAGGTGTGTGGCTTCAAAGAGGCCTGGGTGGTAGTCCCCAAAATTCGAGTTGGAACAGAATTATTGAGGACCTTGTATGGCAGCTGAAGGCATGTGGAATTTGTCTTGTATTTATTGTTCTATAGGTGGTGGCCATGGATGGTTTTTGAGTGAGACAGTTTAGAAAGACACCTTTTCAGCTTCAGTGTACAGGATGGATTTGATGCAGGGGAATCTGTGAAAAAAGAAAACATAAATACATAGTTATCCCTGGCCACAGGAATAGAGCTTTACTTTTCTTGGTGTGTCTGGATTTACTTGGCATTAAACCCTATCTATAAGACACAGGATATCAGTATTAGTCTGCTTGGGTTGCCATAACAAAACACCACATATTAAGGGGGTGGCCAAAAAAACGGACTCACTTCTGGAGACCAGAAGTCCCAGACTGATTCTATTTGGCTAATTCTATTTCTAATAAGGGCTCTTTCTGGTTTATAGATGTTCTCAGATGGTCTCTTCTCTGTGAGTGAGCAGAGAAGGTGTGTGTGTGTGTGTGTGTGAGAGAGAGAGAGAGAGAGAGAGAGAGAGAGAGAGAGAGAGAGAGAGAGACAGAGAGAGACAGAGAGAAATCTCTGGTGTCCCTTACTCTTGTTATAAAAATGAGTTCTGCTATATCAACACCCCAGTCTTCTGATATCATTTAATTAAACTATCTCCATAAAGATTCTATCTCCAAATACAGCCACGTTGGGATTTGGGGCATCAGTATATGAATTTGCGGGGGGGAATGGGCACAATTCATTCGATAACAGCAGCTAACCTCCCTTTTTGTTCTGGAAAGAAAGCAATCTACACAACATTGTAGAAAGAGCTTCCCCCCACTTTTTGTTTTATTATTATTATACTTTAAGTTCTGGGGTACATGTGCAGATCGGGCAGGTTTGTTACATAGGCATAAGCATGCCATGGTGGCTTGCTGCATCCATCCCCCCATCATCTACATTAGGTATTTCTCCTAATGTTATCCCTTCCCAATCTCCTCACCCTGTGCTATCCCTCCCCTAATCCCCTATAACCAACACACCCCAGGGTGTGATATTCCCCTCCCTGTGTCCATGTGTTCTCATTGTTCAACACCCACTTATGAGTGAGAAGATGAGGTGTTTGGTTTTCTGTTCTTGTGTCAATTTGCTGAGAATGATGGTTTCCAGCTTCATCCATGACCCTGCAAAGGACATGAACTTATCCTTTTTTATGGCTGCATAGTACTCCATGGTGTATATGTGCCACATTTTCCTTATCCAGTCTATCATTGATGGGCATTTGAGTTGGTTCCAAGTGTTTGCTATTGTGAACAGTGCCACAATAAACATACATGTGCATGCGTCTTTATAGTACCATGATTTATAATCCTTTGGCTATATACTCAGTAATGGAATTGCAGGGTCAAATGGTATTTCTATTTCTAGATCCTTGAGAAATCGCCGCACTGTCTTTCACAATGGTTGCACTAATTTGCACTCCCACCAACAGTGTAAAAGCATTTCTATTTCTCCACATCCTCTCCAGCATCTATTGTCTCCAGATTTTTTAATGATCTCCATTCTAACTGGCATGAGATGGTATCTCATTTGCATTTCTCTAATGACCAGTGATAATGAGCTTTTCTTTGTATATTTGTTGGCTGCATAAATGTCTTCTTTTGACAAGTGTCTGTTCATATCCTTCACCCACTTTTTCATGGGGGTGTTTGTTTTTTCTTTCCTGTAAATTTAATTGCTCTGGCTGGAACTTCTAATACTATATTGAATAGGAGTGATGACAGAGGGAATCCTTGTCTAGTGCCAGATTTCCAAGGGAATGCTTCCAGTTTTTGCCTGTTCAGTATGATATTGGCTGTAGATTTGTCAAAAATAGCTTTTATTATTTTTAGATACGTTCCATTGATACCTAGTTTATTGAGAATAGTTTAGCATAAAGGGCTTTTGTCGAACGCCTTCACTGCAACTATTGAGATAATCATGTGGTTTTTGTCTTTGTTTCTGTTTATGTGGTGGATTACACTTATAGATTTCAGCCTTGCATCCCAGGGATGAAGCCAACCTGATTGGATGGATAAGCTTCCTGATGTGCCATTGGATTGGATTTGCCAGTATTTTAATGAAGATTTTCACATCAATGTTCATAATGGATATTGGCCTGAATTTTTCTCTTTATATGTATCTCTGCCAGGTTTTGGTATCAGGATGACGTTGATCTCATAAAATGAGTTAAGGAGGATTCCCTCTTTTTGTATTGTTTGGAATAGTTTCAGAAGGATTAGTACCAGCTCCTCTTTGTACCTCTGACAGAATTAGGCTGTGAACCCGTCTGGTCCTGAACTTTTTTCTTTGGTAGGCTATTAATTGCTGCCTCATCTTCAGACTTTTTTATTGGTCTAGTCGAGGATTCAACTTCTTCCTGGTTTAGTCTTGGGAGGGTGTAAGTGTCCAGGAATTTATCCATTTCTTCTATATTTACTGGTTTATGTGCATAGAGGTGTTTGTAGTAATCTCTGGTGGTAGTTTGTATTTCTGTGTGATTGGTGGTGATATCCCCTTTATCATTTTTGATTATATTGATTTGAATCTCCTCTCTTTTTTTTTTATTAGTCTGGCTAGTGGTCTATGTATTTTGTTGATCTTTTCAAAAAAACAGTGCCTGGATTCATTGATTTTTTTGATGGATTTTTGTGTTTCTATCTCCTTCAATTCTGCTCTGATCTTATTATTTCTTGTCTTCGGCTAGCTTTTGAATTAGTTTGATCTTGCTCCTCTATTTCTTTCAATTGTGACATTAGGCTGTTGATTTTAGATCTTTCCTCTCTTCTCATGTGAGCATTTAGTGCTATAAATTTCCCTCTAGACACTGATTTACATGTGTCTCAGAGATTCTGTTATGTGTCATTGTTCATTGGTTTCAAAGAACATCTTTATTTCTGCCTTCATTTCATTATTTATCCAGTAGTCATTCTGGAGCACGTTGTTCAGTTTCCATGTAGTAGTACAGTTTTGAGTGAGTTTCTTAGTCCTGAGTTCTAATTTGATTGTGCTGTGGTCTGAGAGCCTGTTTGTTATTATTTCCATTCTTTTGCATTTGCTGAGGAGTGTTTTACTTCCAATTATGTGGTCTATTTTAGAGTAAGTGCATTGTGGTGCTGAGAAGAATGTATATTCTGTGGATTTGGGGTGGAGAGTTCAGTAGATGTCTATTAGGTCTTCTTGGTCCAGAACTGAGTTCAAGTCCTGGTTATCCTTGTTAATTTTCTGTCTTGTTGATCTGTCTAATATTGACAGTGGAGTGTTAAAGTCTCCCACCATTATTGTGTGGGAGTCTAAGTCTCTTTGTAGGTCATTAAGAACTTCCTTTATGTACCTGGGCACTCCTGTATTGGGTGCATATATATTTAGGATTGTTAGTGCTTGTTGTTGCATTGATCCCTTTACCATTACGTAAAGCCTTACTTTATCTCTTTTGATCTTTGTTGGTTTAAAGTCCATTTTATCAGAGACTAGGATTGCAAGCCCTGCTTTCTTCTGCTCTCTATTTGTTTGGTAAATCTTCCTCCATCCCTTTATTTTGAGCCTATGTGTGTCTTTGCACATGGGATGGGTCTCCTGAATACAGCAAACTGAAGGGTCTTGACTCTTTATCCAATTTGCCAGTCTGTGTCTTTTGATTGGGGCATTTAGCTCATTTACATTTAAGGTTAATATTGTAATGTGTGAATTTGGTCCTGCCACTTTGTTACTGGCTGGTTGTTTTGCCCGTTAGTTGACACAGTTTCTTCATTCTGTTGTTGGTCTTTACCATTTGGTATGTTTTTGCAGTGGCTGGTGCTGGTTCATTTTTTCGATGTTTAGTGCTTCCTTCAGGAGCTCTTGTAAGGCAGGCCTGGTAGTGATGAAATCTCACAGCAATTGCTTGTCCATAAGGGATTTTATTTCTCCTTCACTTATAAAGCTTAGTTTGGCTAGAAATGAAAATCTGGGTTGAAAGTTCTTTACTTATTTTTTTTTAATTTTTTATTGGATTTTAGGTTTTGGGGTACATGGGCAGAGCATACAAGACAGTCACGTAGGTACACACATGGCAGTGTGCTTTGCTTTCCTTCTCCCATTCACCCACATTTGGTATTTCTCCCCAAGCTATCCCTCCCCACCTCCCCCTCCCACTGGCCCTCCCCTTTTCCCCCCAATAGACCCCAGTGTTTAGTACTCCCCTTTCTATGTCCATGTGTTCTCATTTTTCATCACCCACCTATGAGTGAGAATATGCGGTGTTTCATTTTCTGTTCTTGTGTCAGTTTGCTGAGGATGATGTTCTCCAGATTCATCCATGTCCCTACAAACGACACAAACTCATCATTTCTGATTGCTGCATAATATTCCATGGTGTATATGTGCCACATTTTTCCAATCCAGTCTATTATCAATGGGCATTTGGGTTGATTCCAGGTCTTTGCTATTGTAAACAGTGCTGCAATGAACATTCGTGTACATGTGTCCTTATAGTAGAACGATTTATAGTCTTTTGCATATATACTCAGTAATGGGATTGCTGGGTCAAATGGAATTTCTATTTCTAAGGCCTTGAGGAATCGCCACACTGTCGTCCACAATGGTTGAACTAATTTACACTCCCACCAACAGTGTAAAAGTGTTCCTTTTTCTCGACATCCTCTCCAGCATCTGTTGTCTCCAGATTTTTTAATGATCGCCATTCTAACAGGCGTGAGATGGTATCTCAATGTGGTTTTGATTTGCATCTCTATGATGACCAGTGACGATGAGCATTTTTTCATATGATTGTTGGCCTCATATATGTCTTCTTTTGTAAAGTGTCTGTTCATATCCTTTGCCCACTTTTGAATGGGCTTGTTTGTTTTTTTCCTGTAAATCTGTTTGAGTTCTTTGTAAGTTCTGGATATCAGCCCTTTGTCAGATGGGTAAACTGCAAAAATTTTTTCCCATTCTGTTGGTGGCCGATCCACTCTAGTGACTGTTTCTTTTGCCGTGCAGAAGCTGTGGAGTTTCATTAGGTCCCATTTGTCTATTTTGGCTTTTGTTGCCAATGCTTTTGGTGTTTTGTTCATGAAGTCCTTGCCTACTCCTATGTCCTGGATAGTTTTGCCTAGATTTCCTTCTAGGGTTTTTATTGTGCCAGGTCTTATGTTTAAGTCTTTAATCCATCTGGAGTTAATTTTGGTGTAAGGTATCAGGAATGGGTCCAGTTTCTGCTTTGTGCACATGGCTAGCCAGTTTTCCCAACACCATTTGTTAAACAGGGAATCCTTTCCCCATTGCTTGTTTTTGTCAGGTTTATCAAAGATTGTATAGTTGTAGATATGTTGTGTTGCCTCTGGTGCCTCTGTTTTGTTCCATTGGTCTGTATCTCTGTTTTGGTACCAGTACCATGCTGTTTTGATTACTGTAGCCTTGTAGAATAGTTTGAAATCCGGTAGTGTGATGCCCCCCGCTGTGTTCTTTCTGCTTAGAATTGACTTGGCTATGCAGGCTCTCTTTTGGTTCCATATGAAGTTCATGGTGGTTTTTTCCAGTTCTGTGAAGAAAGTCAATGGTAGCTTGATGGGGATAGCGTTGATTCTGTAAATTACTTTGGGCAGTATAGCCATTTTCACGATATTAATTCTTCCTAACCATGAACATGGAATGTTTCTCCATCTGTTTGTGTCCTCTCTGATTTCATTGAGGAATGGTTTGTAGTTCTCCTTGAAGAGGTCCCTTACATTCCTTGTGAGTTGTATTCCAAGGTATTTCATTCTTTTTGTAGCAATTGTGAATGGCAGTTCGTTCTTGATTTGGCTTTCTTTAACTCTGTTATTGGTGTAGAGGAATGCTTGTGATTTTTGTACATTGATTTTATATCCTGAGACTTTGCTGAAGTTGCTTATCAGTTTCAGGAGTTTTTGGGCTGAGGCGATGGGGTCTTCTAGGTATACTATCATGTCGTCTGCAAATAGAGACAATTTGGCTTCCACCTTTCCTATTTGAATACCCTTTATTTCTTTTTCTTGCCTGATTGCTCTGGCTCAAACTTCCAGTACTATATTGAATAGGAGTGGTGAAAGAGGGCATCCTTGTCTAGTGCCAGATTTCAAAGGGAATGCTTCCAGTTTTTGCCCATTCAGTATGATATTTGCTGTTGGTTTGTCATAAATAGCTTTTATTACTTTGAGATACGTTCCATCGATACCGAGTTTATTGAGGGTTTTTAGCATAAAGGGCTGTTGAATTTTGTCAAATGCCTTCTCTGCGTCCATTGAGATAATCATGTGGTTTTTGTTTTTGGTTCTGTTTATGTGGTGAATTACGTTGATAGACTTGTGTATGTTGAACCAGCCTTGCATCCCTGGGATGAATCCTACTTGATCATGATGAATAAGTTTTTTGATTTGCTGTTGCAATCGGCTTGCCAATATTTTATTGAAGATTTTTGCATCTATGTTCATCATGGATATTGGCCTGAAGTTTTCTTTTCTTGTTGGGTCTCTGCCGGGTTTCGGTATCAGGATGATGTTGGTCTCATAAAATGATTTGGGAAGGATTCCCTCTTTTTGGATTGTTTGAAATAGGTTTAGAAGGAATGGTACCAGCTCCTCTTTGTGTGTCTGGTAGAATTCGGCTGTGAACACGTCTGGACCTGGGCTTTTTTTGTGTGGTAGGCCCTTAATTGCTGCCTCGACTTCTGACCTTGTTATTGGTCTATTCATAGTTTCAGCTTCCTGCTGGTTTAGGCTTGGGAGGACACAGGAGTCCAGGAATTTATCCATTTCTTCCAGGTTTACTAGTTTATGTGCAAAGAGTTGTTTGTAATATTCTCTGCTGATGGTTTGAATTTCTGTGGAGTCTGTGGTGATTTCCCCTTTATCATTTTTTATTGCATCTATTTGGTTGTACTCTCCTTTATTTTTAATCAGTCTGGCTAGTAGTCTGTCTATTTTGTTGATCTTTTCAAAAAAACAGCTCTTCGATTTATTGATTTTTTGAAGGGTTTTTCGTGTCTCAATCTCCTTCAGTTCAGCTCTGATCTTAGTTATTTCTTGTCTTCTGCTGGGTTTTGAGTTTTTTTGATCTTGCTCCTCTAGCTCTTTCAATTTTGACGGTAGGGTGTCAATTTTGGATCTCTCCATTCTCCTCATATGGGCACTTATTGCTATATACTTTCCTCTAGAGACTGCTTTAAATGTGTCCCAGAGGTTCTGGCATGTTGTGTCTTAATTCTCATTGGTTTCGAAGAACTTCTTTATTTCTGTCTTCATTTCATTGTTTACCCAATCAACATTCAAGAGCCAGTTGTTCAGTTTCCATGAAGCTGTGCAGTTCTGGGTTGGTTTCTGTATTCTGAGTTCTAGCTTGATTGCACTATGGTCTGAGAGGCTGTTTGTTATGATTTCAGTTGTTTTGCATTTGTTGAGCAGTGCTTTACTTCCAATTATGTGGTCAATTTTAGAGTAGGTGTGATGTGGTGCTGAGAAGAAAGTGTATTCTGTGGATTTGGGGTGGAGAGTTCTGTAAATGTCTATCAGGTTTGCTTGCTCCAGGTCTGAGTTCAAGCCCTGGATATCCTTGTTGATTTTCTGTCTGGTTGATCTGTCTAATATTGACAGTGGAGTGTTAAAGTCTCCCACTATTATTGTGTGGGAGTCTAAGTCTCTTTGTAAGTCATTAAGAACTTGCCTTATGTATCTGGGTGCTCCTGCATTGGGTCCATATATGTTCAGGATTGTTAGCTCTTCTTGTTGTTTCGATCCTTTTACCATTATGTAATGGCCTTCTTTGTCTCTTTTGATCTTTGTTGCTTTAAAGTCTATTTTATCAGAGATGAGAATTGCAACTCCTGCTTTTTTTTGCTCTCCATTTGCTTGGCAAATCTTCCTCCATCCCTTTATTTTGAGCCTTTGTGTATCCTTGCATGTGAGATGGGTTTCCTGGATACAGCACACTGATGGGTTTTGGATTTTTATCCAATTTTCCAGTCTGTGTCTTTTGATTGGTGCGTTTAGTCCATTTACATTTAGGGTTAATATTGTTATGTGTGAATTTGATACTGCCATTTTGATGCTAAGTGGCTGTTTTGCCTGTTAGTTGTTGTAGATTCTTCATTATGTTGATGCTCTTTAGCATTTAGTGTGATTTTGGAATGGCTGGTACTGGTTGTTCCTTTCTATGTGTAGTGCCTCTTTTAGGAGCTCTTGTAAAGCAGGCCTGGTGGTGACAAAATCTCTGAGTACTTGCTTGTTCGCAAAGGATTTTATTTTTCCTTCACTTCTGAAGCTCAGTTTGGCTGGATATGAAATTCTGGGTTGAAAGTTCTTTTCTTTAAGAATGTTGAATATTGGCCCCCACTCTCTTCTGGCTTGTAGTGTTTCTGCCGAGAGATCTGCTGTGAGTCTGATGGGCTTCCCTTTGTGGGTGACCCGACCTTTCTCTCTGGCTGCCCTTAGTATTTTCTCCTTTATTTCAACCTTGTTGAATCTGACGATTATGTGCCTTGGGGTTGCTCTTCTTGTGGAATATCTTTGTGGTGTTCTCCGTATTTCCTGCATTTGAGTGTTGGCCTGTCTTGCTAGGTGGGGGAAATTTTCCTGGATGATGTCCTGAAGAGTATTTTCCAGCTTGGATTCATTCTCTTCGTCCCCTTCTGGTACACCTATCAAACGTAGGTTAGGTCTTTTCACATAGTCCCACATTTCTTGGAGACTTTGTTCATTTCTTTTTGCGCTTTTTTCTCTGATCTTGGTTTCTCGTTTTATTTCAATGAGTTGATCTTCAACTTCAGATATTCTTTCTTCTGCTTGGTCCATTCGGCTATTGAAATTTGTGCATGCTTCGTGAAGTTCTTGTATTGTGTTTTTCAGCTCCTTTAATTCAGTCATATTCCTCTCTAAGTTATCCATTCTTGTTATCATTTCCCCTCATCTTTTTTCAAGTTCCTTAGTTTCTTTGCATTGATTTAATACATGTTCTTTTAGCTCACAAAAGTTTCTCATTATCCACCTTCTGAAGTCTAATTCTGTCATTTTGTCACAGTCATTCTCCATCCAGCTTTGTTCCCTTGCTGGTGAGTGGTTTTGGTCCTTTCTAGGAGGTGAGGTGTTCTGGTTTCGGGTGTTTTCCTCCTTTTTTTCGCTGGTTTCTTCCCATCTTTGTGGATTTATCCGCTTGTCGTCTGCGTAGTTGCTGACTTTTCGATTGGGTCTCTGAGTGGACACCCAGATTGTTGATTATGAAGTATTTCTGTTACTTGGTTTTCCTTCTACCAGTCTAGCCCCTTCGCTGTATGATTGCTGAGGTCCACTCCAGGCCCTGCTTGTCTGGGGTGCACCTCTAGCAGCTGTGGCACAGTGAGGGATGCTACCAGTTTCTTTTTCTGCTATCTTTGTCCCAGGATGATGCCTGCCAAATGTCAGTCTTTTGAATTTAGAGGGGTCAGGGAGCTGCTTGAGGAGACACTTTGTACTTTATAGGAGCTCAATTGCTGAGCTGTGAGCTCTGTTGTTCATTCAGGGCTGTTAGGCTGCTATGTTTGATTCTGCTGCAACAGACCTCATTAAAAAAAACCCTTTTTTTCTCAAATGCTCTGTGTTGGGGGGTTCGGGCTTTATTTTTGGATGTCCGCTGAGGTGTTCTGCCCAGCTAGGAGGCAGACTAGCCACTGTTTGCCTGCCGAGGCTCCGCCCTGCTTTTGTGTGGTTCTCCCTGATGCTGCAGGCTCTGCTCTTCTGCTGTGGTCTCCGCCAAGCCCTGTGGTGGAGTCTCTTCATTGTAGCGTGTTGCCTCGGCAATGGCAGGCTGCGTCAGCAGTGGGTGTGTATCTCATTAGGGATGGGTTGCCTCGGCAACGACTGGCTCCATCGGCAGTGGGCGTGTATCTCAGTTGGGGTGGGTTGCCTTGGTAATGATGGACGCCCCTCCCCCTCAGAGTGTCTCGGACCGCCTGCCCAGGGATTGTTTGAAATCACGGTTTTGTTCGTCCCACTGGGCTACCCCAGACGCTCTGTCCCTGCAATCCCCTGGGCTGGCCCCCTGTCCAGCCCTCTCAAGTCTCAGGTTGCTGGTTCAACAGGGCACCCGGACAAGCACGCCCTGTGGGGAGCGCTGGGGTGGCTGGCCGCTGCCACCCCAGCTGCCGGCTTCTCCAGGCAGAGGTACTCCCTGGCGTCCCGCGTCTTCTTTATACTTGGGAGTTTCCCCGTTCCATGGGCAACAAAGGTCAGTCTGGAAATGCAGCTCCAACTCACCTCTCCGTGGATTCAACGAGAGCTCCAATCCTGAGTTGTTCTCACAGCGCCATCTTGAGTCCTCCTCGAAAGTTCTTTTCTTTAAGGATGTTGAATATCATCCCCCACTCTCTTGTAGCTTGTAGGGTTTCTGCAAGAAAGGTAACCCAAGCTTTCTCTCTGGCTGTCCTTAGCATTTTTTTCTTCATTTCAACACTGGTGAATCTGACAATTATGTGCCTTGGGATTGTGCTTCTTCAGGAATTTCTTTGTGTTGTTCTCTGTATTTCCTGAATTTGAATGTAGACCTGCCTTGCTAGGTGGGGACAGTTCTCCTGGACAATATCCTGAAGAGTGTTTTCCAACTTGGTTTCATTTTCCCCGTCATCTTCAGGTGCACCTATCAAATGTAGATTAGGTCTTTTCATGTAATCCCATATTTCTTGGAGGCTTTGTTCATATATTTTCACTCTTTTTTCCTCTAATCTTGCCTTCTGATTTTATTTCATTGAGTTGGTCTTCAATCTCTGATATCCTTTCTTCCACTTATTCAGTTTGGCTATTGAAATTTGTGTATGCTTCAGGAAGTTCTCGTGCTGTGTTTTTCAGCACAACCAACTCATTTATGTTCTTCTCTAAGCTGGTTATTCTAGTTAGAATTTTGTCTAACCTTCTTTCAAGGTTCTTAGTTTCTTTGCAGTAGGTTAAAACATGTTCCCTTAGCTTGGAGAAGTTTGTTATTACCCACCTTCTGAAGCCTGCTTCCCTCAATTTGTCAAACTCATTCACCATCCAGTTATGTTCCCTTGCTTGTGAGGAGTTGTGATCCCTTGGAGGAGAAGAGGTGTTCTGTTTTTTAGTGATTTCAGCCTTTTTTCTCTGGTTTCTCTCTGTCATCATGGATTTATCTACCTGTGGTCTTTAAAGTTGGTGACTTTTGGATAGGGTCTCTGAGTGAATGTCCTTTCTGTTGATGTTAAAGGTCTGTCTTTCTGTATTTTAGTCTTCCTTCTAACAGTCAGGCCCCTCTGCTGCAGGACTGCTGGAGGTCCACCTCAGACCTTGCTTGGCTGGCAATCACCCACAAGGGCTGCAGAACAGCAAAGATGGCTGCCTGTTCCTTTGTCTGGTAGCTTTGTCCCAGAAGGGTACCTGCCAGGTGTGAGCCAGAGCTCTCCTGTATGAAGTGTCTCTTAGGATATATTGGGGTCAGGGAGCCACTTGAGGAGGCACTCTGTCCCTTATCAGAGCTTAAGTGCTGTGCTGAGAGCTCTGTTGCTCCCTTCAGAGTTGCTGGGAAGGGACGTTTAAGTCTGCTGATGAATAGACACTCTACAGTAACTATAATTTCTGCAGATTATAAATGAAAGCCAAATATGTATTGTGAAGATTTCCAACTCTGTCCAGTGCCACTAACATGTTATCTTCTTGTTATTCTTCTGGTAGAGGGATCAGAGACTCCTCCTATGCCCAAGAGTTCAGAGCACTTGCATCCTCTGCCATGCTAATATTTTATCCTGTACTTGAGAAATTTATCCCTCAGCCCTAGGTAACCATTACCTGGTCCTGTCAGAAGCCTGCTCATTTCAAATTCTAGCATTGTCCTTCACATTTTATTCTCTTTTTATCCTCTTGCCACAACAACCTCTAGAGTTCTCCATTTCTGCAGGTCATATTTTTTTTCCTTTCCAATCTCCAGAGCTTCCTAGATGTTCCAAACCAACTTCTTTCATCTGAATGGTAGACAGAGCAAAATACTTCCACCTCAGCTTTCTTTTTTGCAACCTGATATGGGGTATGTACTGTGGATGCCACATCATTTCCCAAACTTCACACCTGAGAGATTAATTGATTAAATGCTTGATGAATGGATGCTAAGAAACATGGCTAATGCCAGCAATTACTGGAACTAGAAATAGGAGTTGTTTATAGACTTTGCATGTGAAGCCCTGTGTCAAAAAGAAGTACTATAAAAATTTCAGCAGAATTTTTGAATTCTGGTTTTGGTTACCCCAGAATGGCCTTACATATTATTTTAATACAAAATTATTCATTGGTCATTATTTATAGGTAAGGTGGTAATGTATGTTTGATAAACAGTGATATTTTCACTTGGAAAATAAGATAAAAATAGATTTGTGAAAAAAAAATTGAGTACAAATGATAACGTATGCTATATCTCCAGACCATACAACTAACAGTGGCCTGAATAATTGTAGAATTAATGCAAAGATGAGATAATATTCAATGTAGATTCATTCAACAAAAATATATTGTGTGCACCTTAGTGTTAATGATTTGCTAAGGGCTGACAGATCTAGCAGGACTAAGACCTGCTCCCATGGCCATTATCCTAGAATGTCCCTCATTTACACCAGGTACTCATGCTCTTCGAAGCTACAGTTTTGTGAGGGATCCACAGAGAAAGCCAGCTATGTTAGCCTAATCAGGAGACAAACTTTGTAAAGAACCATATAGTCCGTATTTTAGGCTTGTTGATCTCCCTAGTCTTTGTTGCAAACACTCAACTCTGCATTTGTAGCATGAAAAAAGTAATAGACAATACATAAAATGAGTGGGTATGGCCATGTTACAATAAAACTGTATTTATTATTTGATTATTTTATAATTTCGATTTTTCTTTTAGATTCAGAAGGTCCATATGCAGGTTTGTTACATGGGTATATTGTATGATGTTGGGGTTTGGGGTATGACTTATCCCATCACCCAGTTAGTGAACGTAATACCCAGTAGTTTTTCAAACCTTGACCTCCTCCCTCTCTATCCCCTCTAACAGTCCCCAGTGTTGATTGTTCCCATCATTGTGTTCATGTATACTCAATGTCTAGCTCCCTCTTGTAAGTGAGAACATGCAGTATTTGGTTTTCTGTTTCCACATTAATTCACTTAGGATAATGGCTTGTAGCTGTCTTCATGGACATGATTTCATTCTTTGTTATGGCTGTGTAGTATAACATGGTGTATATGTACCACATTTCTTTCTTTCTTTCCTTCCTTCCTTCCTTCCTTCCTTCCTTCCTTCCTTCCTTCCTTCCTTCCTTCCTTCCTTCTTTCCTTATTATTAAGTTCTGGAATACATGTGCAGAATGTGTAGGTTTGTTATATAGGTATACGTGTGCATCACCCCATCATCTACATTGGGTATTTCTCCTAACGCCATCCATCCCCTTGTCCCCCACCACCTGACAGGCCCCGGTATGTGATGTTCCCCTCCCTGTGTTCATGTATTCTCATTGTTCAACTCCCACTTATGAGTGAGTGAGAACGTGTGGTGTTTAGCTTTCTGTTCATGTGTTAGTTTGCTGAGAATGATGGTTTCCAGCTTTATCCATGTCCCTACAAAGGACATGAACTCATAACATTTTCTTAATCCATCTATGACTGATGGATACCTAGGTTGATTCCATGTCTTTCCTATGGTTAATAGTGCTGTGATGAACATACTCATGCATGTGACATTTAAAATGGCTTATTTTCATTTGGTTATGTAACCAGTAATGGGATTTCTGAGTAGTAAAGCTTTATTGACAAAACCATTTAGGCTAGATTAGGCCTATGGCCTGTTTGCCAGTCCCTGTAATTAATATGGGAGCTATTGGACTGAAAGTCAGATCACCTGCATACACAAAAAATTGTAGAATTTGGGAACTGAATGGAGTCTACAGACATTGATCTTTGTTGTTCTTAAATAACAAGATCTCAACCTTGGTAAATTCAACCCTACTTACCTATGGCAATATGTGAACACAAATTGAGGAAAGCACAGGACCATGGTGACTGATTTCCATTTAAATTCAAGTGAGTCCTTAGTGTTACCCAGAAATCCTACTTATTTACTGGACATACTCATTATCCCTCTCCCCCAGAAGTCTTTTTTATGTCTTATCTTTCTCACCTGACCTCCAACACCTCTGTTGAAGCCATAAAGATGTGTGCCTGAATCTCGCCATGGAAAAAAAAATTGCAATTCAGATGCAGGGAGTGCAACTAGCTGACAGCCTCCAACCATTAGCTCCTTGAGGAAATGTCTCAACTTTTCAAGTGGCCACACTCTTCCTATATAACCATTAACTGGAGACACTGGAGGTGCAAGGACCTGGGCATTTTGGCCAAGGTGGAACTCCTCTAAATTTTTCTCTTTGCCCTGGTGATCTGTTTTGGGTTGTCAGTAATTTTTCAAATCTTATCACTGCCTGAGGTTCTCCCTACCTGATGCTGTTTACTGCACACATCCTTTCCACTGTCCAAACCTGCAGCCTCCTTTTAGGCAGAAATATAATATGCAATGTGAGCAAACATTAAAAGCTAACTTAATTTTTTCTGGTCTTTGAATTTAAAAATGTGTTTTAGCAAAGGGTTAAAAAAATAATGTTTTATCTAGTTAAAGAAGAGCACTGAGTCATTATGCAGCTAATGGTTGCCATTGACTAGCTAGGTTCTCTGCAAAACTCCTATCAGATTGTAAACATTGAGCCCTTCTCCCTGCAGACTAAGGCAGCAGTTCCAACACCAAACAGCATCACTGACCAAAAAATAACAAGATGTGAAAAGGGCTGACAGCTATTTTTCTGCACGATTCAGAATAGTCTGGGAGTCTGTTCCTTCCTGTAGGGCTCTGTCTCCCCAGTGACTGTGCCTTGGAAATGTATTTATTGCATTTTACTCATAAGACTTGAATTTATAATACATGAAAAAAAATTGAAAGAAGCATAGGGCTCAAATAAACTTTGGCTTGCTGTTTATTACACAGGTAGAGTATCAACTGGCTGATTGTCATCTAATATTTATACCTCTTGTGTGTGTAGTGCTTTGGGTTGAGAGAATTTGCCCTCCACTATTGCATGTGAATCCTCTAACAATCTTGAAATGGGACAAGGACAGATATTATTTGTGTTTTACCTATAAGCACAGTGAGGTTCATAGAGGCTGGGCATTATTATCTCTCTCTTGCAAATAAGGACAATGAAGTTCATAGAGGTTATGCGCCTCTTTCAGTGTCACAAAGCAAGAAAATACAAAAGCTGTCACTAGATCAAAAGATTTTCAAGTCTCACTGAGGCTCATTCTACTATATTACATACCTTGAGAGATATTACTCTGACAAAATACAAGAAGACATCTGATTCAGTCCAAGCTTTTGTCAAATATGTCTTGTGCATAATAATAAATATGGAATATTTCTTTCCTTATTCCATTTGCATGAGATTCAAAAGACAATAAAATGTTCAATAATGAAAGCTGCTTTGAAGTGTAATACTAGCATGTTCTGCTTAAGTATTAAAAGCGGCTGTTTATATGCACTAAGATCCCTTTTTTCTATATTAAGAGATTTATTGCAGGGAATTAGCTAAACAGCTGTGGTGCTGGCTAGTCAAGTCCAAAATCCACAGATGCAATTTTCCAGAAAAGGAAAGCTAGAACTCTTACACCTGAGCTAAAGCTGCTGCCATCATGGGGATTTCTTCCTCTGGGAAGCCTCAGCTATGTTATTTAGGCCTTTTGACAGATTGAATCAGGCTCGCCCAGATAATCTAATATATAGATCGTATTTTTGTGAAAGACTAATTTGATTGTGACTCACAGTGAAGGTTTAGTGGGCACAATGACTCAGAAATAAAAGAAAAAGGTGAATTATGTGCCACTGTCATTGGACTACCAACCAGCATGCTGGACTACAGGACTTAGATACATCAGTAAGTCACTGAGCATACTGTGACTGCTGAAAACATATGAAATGACTGGGCTCGGTGGCTCACGCCTGTAATCCCAGCACTTTGGGAGGCCGAGGTGGGGTGCAGATCACAAGGTCAGGAGTTCGAGACCAACCTGGCCAAGACGGTGAAACCCTGTCTCTACCTAAATACAAAAATTAGCTGAGTGTGGTGGCTCTGGCCTGTAATCCAGCTACTCAGGAAGCTGAGGCAGGACAATTTGTTGAACCTGGGAGGTGGAGGTTGTAGTGAGCCGAGACTGCACTCCAGCCTGGGCGACAGAGCAAGATTCCATCTCTCCCCGTCCAAAAAAAAAAAAAAAAAAACCCAACATGTCAAATGATTTTTTTTTTTTGGCTCAAAGAAACAAATATTAGGCAGTTATGCAATTATTTTTTCTTTTGTAGCTCTCCAAGTAAGCAGAATACATTCATTAAGATTAAAAAGTTCAATTTAGAATAACTGAATGAGACTGCTGAAACTTTTAAATGGATATTTATACTTACCATACTAAGAAGAAATAAGATATATAAAGCTTATGAAAATATGATATAATTTATTCAAGAGAAGAAATTTGGAAAGAAAATACTTATATTTTAATTTTTTTAGTGAAAGCAATGTGTGGATACCCTCTTGCAGTAAAAGTAATTTTGAATAATGCAGAATATAGGACACAATGAGGAAAATGTGCCTTTAATTCCCCCTTTCTTTCCCAGAAACAATCACTGTGAACAGTTTTACCTAAAACTTTCTAGCCCTGTTTTGTACAAATCTACTTTTTTATATAAATTGGACTTTGCAGTATGTATTAGTCAAATACTCTTATTTTCACTAAATGATATATAGTAGACATTGTTGTATGTCAGTGTATACATCATTCTGTTTAAATATATCATTTTAATCTATAGTATGGTTGTTACTACAACTTATTTACCCACTATCCAATTAATAGGCATTTAAGTTGTCTTTCAACAATGATGCAGCACACATATTTGTATGTGTCTCATTGTTCACATAAGGATAAATACTCAGAATCCAAACTGTTCTTGAAGAATCTGTGCATTTACAACTTATATAGATTGGGAGAAGAGGCAGAACAAAATGGCCAAATAGAAGCCTCCACCAGTCATCCTAATCGAACAACTATCCACACTAAAAAGCACTCTTCTTAAAAATCAAAAAATTAGGTGATTTATCACAGTATGTGGTTTTCACATCATAGCAAGGAAAGAGGCACTGGACAGGGTAGGAAAGACAGTCTTGAGTTACTGAATCCACCCATCTCCCATCCTAAGGCAGCAGCCACATGACCTGAAGAGATAATCTGTGCGTTTGGTAGATGGAGAGCACAGTGGTTGTGTGACTTTGCATTAAAACTCTGTGCTGCCCCATCACAGTGGAAAGCAACACCAGGCAGAACTCAGTCAGTGCTCATGAAGGGAGCATTTAGACCAACCCTAGCTGGATGGAAATCACTCATCCCAGCTGTCAGAACCTGAGTTCTGGCAGACCTTGCCATTGTGAACTAAAGTGCTCTGTGGTTCTAAATAAACTTGAACCTCAGTCTAGGTCACAGATTGTAATTCCTGGATAAGTCATGGAGCTGTTCTGGGCTCAAAACCAATGGAAGTGGGTGCATTCAACCTAGTGAGACATCAGCTGGGGCAGCCAAAGGAGGGCTTGCTTCACCCCTCCCCCTACTCACTCCAAGCAGTATCACTCTCCTGAGGTGAAAGACACCTTCCTCTTGCTTGTGGATAAGGGAGGGAAAAGTAAAGAGGACTTTGTCTTTCAACTTGTATATCAGCTCAGCCATAGTAGGATAGGGCACCAGGCAGAGTCTTGAGGTTACCATTCCAGGCCCTAGCTTTTGATTGACATTTCTAGATACACTCTCATCCAGAAGGGAATCCACTGCATTGAGGGGAAGAACCCAGTACTGGCAGGATTTATCAGTTGCTGATTAAAGAGCCCTTGGTTCCTAAATAGTCACCATTGTTAACCAGGCAGTACTTACTGTGGGCCTCAGGTGAGGCTAAAAGACATGCTGGCTTCAGATGTGAGTAAGCACATTCCCTGCTGTGGTGGCTACAGAAGAGAGACTCCTTATGCTTGAGAGAAGAAAAATAAAGAGTAAAGAGGACTTTGTCTTGCAGCTTAGGCACTAGCTTGGCCATAGCAGGGTAGAGCACCCAGTGGGTTCTTGGGGTCACCAGTTCCAGGCCAATGGCTCTAAGAAGGCATTTCTAGACCTTCACTGTGGCAGAGGTAAGCACACTTCCCTGAAGCAAGGGTCCAAGGCCTGCCAGCATTCACCACAAGCTTACTAAAGAGCCCTTGGGAATTAAGTGAACATCAGTGGTAGCCAGGCAGTATATGCCATGAGCCTAGGGTGGTTGTGGCCATAGGGAGAGACTTCTGTTTATGGGAAGAAGGGGGAAGAGAGGAAAAGGCTTTGTCTTGTGATTTGGGTCACAGCTCAGCCACAGTAGAATAGAATACCAGATAGATACCTAAGGTTTCTACCTCCAAGCTCTGGCTCCCAGACAGCATCTTTGGACCCACGCAGGTCCAGGGGGGAATTGTCACCCTGAAAGGAAGGGCACAAGTCTGGCTGGCTTTGCCACGTGCAGATTATGTAGCCATAGGGCCTTTAGCAAACATAAGCAGTAGCCAGGCAGTAGTTACCATATGCCTTGGCAAGGATCAAGTGCTATAATGGCTTCAGGTCTGACCCAGCAAAGTCACAGTGGTGGTGGCCACAGACTTGATTCAGTCACCGCTCCACCAAGCTCTAGGAATCTCAGCAGAGAGAGACTTTGTTTGGGAGCTAGTAAGGGAAGAAAACAGAAATCTGTGTCTAGTAATCTAGAGAATTCTTATGAAACTTATCTAAGACCACCAAGGTGATACCTCTATGAGGGTACAAGATCCTCACTACTTTTGGGCTTGGGATGTCCTCTAATGAAGATATGGTTGTATTAACCAAAATCATCTTAGATCACAACACCCAAGTTTCTTGAAGTACCTCAAAAGCCTTCACAGGAAGGACATGTACACACAAGCCAACTGTAAAGAGTACAATAAATACCTAACTCTTCAATGCACAGACATTGATCAACATTCACAAGCATCAAGACCATACAGGGAAACATGATCTTACCAAAAACAAAGTTTAAAAACTAGATGAGACACGAGGGACTAGTTGTGGGGATACACAGATATGTGACCTTTCAGACAGAGAATTCCAAATAGCTGTCTTGAGGAAACTCAAGTAAATTCAATACAACATAGAGAAGGAATTCAGAATTCTATCAGATGCATTCAACAAAGAGAATGAAATAATTGAAAAGAATCGAGCAGAAATTCTGGATTTGAAAAGTGCAAATTACATACTGACCAATATATCTGAGTCTCTTAAAAGTAGACTTGATTAAGCAGAAGAAAGAATTATTGAGCTTGAAGACAGGCTATTTGAAAATACACAGTCAGAGGAGATAAAATATCAAAAAATAAAACATGCCTACAAAATCTAAAAAATAGCCTCACAAAGCAAATCTAAGAGTTATTGGCCTTAGAGGTGGTAGAGACAGAGATGGGGCAGAAAGTCTATTTAAAGGGATAATAACAGAGTATTTCCCAAACCTATAGAAATATATCAGTATTCCAGCACAAGAAAGTTATAGAACACCAAGCAGATTTGACCCAAATAAAACTGCCTCAAAACATTTAATAATTACTTCCCAAAGATCAAGAATAAAGAAAATATTCTAAAAGCAGCAAGAGAATTGAGACAAATAATACACAATTGAGATTCAATACATCTGGCAGCGGACTTATCAGTGCAATCTTTATAGGTCAGGAGAGAGTGGCATGAAATATTTAAAGTGTCAAAGGAAAATATTTTTTATTCTAGAACAGTAAATCCAGTGAAAATATCCTTCAAACATGAAGGACAAAGAAATACTTTCTCAGACAAGCAAAAGCTAAGGGATTTCATCAACACTAGACCTGTCCTACAAGAAATGCTAAAGGAAGTACTTCAATCTGAAAGAAAAATATGTTAGCAAACAATAAGAAATCACATAAAGGTACAAGACTCACAGGTAACAGTAAGTAAACAGAAAAACACAGACTATTATAACATGGTAATTGTAGTATGTAAACTACTCATACCATGAGTAGGAAGATGGAACATTAACCTATCCAAAATAATTGCTACAACAACTTTTCAAGGCACAGACTATAATTTATAGACAGAAACAATCAAATGTTAAAAAGTGGTGAGTTAAAGTTCAGATTTTGTATCAGTTTTCTCTTTGATTGTTATTTAGCTTGTTTTGGCAGTCAGTGTTAGGATCACCTGAAAAAGTCAACTTTATAAAAAGGAAGATAGGAAGAAAGGAAAGAAAAAAATGAAGAGACCCAAAAGCGTCAGGAAACTAATTAAAAATATGGCAGCAGTGAGTCTTTACTATTAATAATAACATTGAATGTAACTGGACTAAACTCTCTAATCAAAAGTAGTAGAGTGGCTGAATGGATAAAAATAAAAGTCCTGACAATCTGTTTCCTACAAAAAAAAAAGGTTTCTCCTATAAGTATACAGGTAAACTAAAAACAAAAGGATGGAAAAAATATTCCATGAAAGTGGATAACAAACCAAAGCAGGAATAGCTATACTTACATAAGTAAAAACAGGTTTCATTAAAAAAAAACAAAGAAAGTCATTATATAATAATAATGGTGTCAATTCAGCAAAATGATATTACAGCTGGAAACACATATGCACCCAACACTGGAACACCCAGATAAATAAAGCAAATATTATTAGAGCTAAAGAGAGATGTATGTAAGCCTCAATAAAATAATAGCTGGAGGCTTCCGCACATCAATTTTAGCATTAGATCATCTAGATAGAAAATCAACAAAGAAATATCAGACTTAATCTACACTATAGGCCAAATGAACCTTTTAGATATTTACAGAGCATTTCATTCAATGGCTAGAGAATACACAATCTTCTTCTCAGCAATGGATCATTGTCAAAGCTAGACCATATATTACACTACAAGATAAGTGTTAAAAATTAGAAAAAAATTATTATCAAGTACCTCCTTTTACTGCAATGGAATGAAACTAGAAATCAGTAACTACAGGAACTTTGGAGACAATATGAACACAAAGAAATTAAATGATATGCTCAGAAAAGCCAGTGACTCAATGAGGAAATTAAGAACAAAATTGAAAAGTTACTTGAAACAAATGAAAATGGAAACACATTATACAAAAACCTATGAGATATAGTGAAAGCAGTATTAATGGTGAAGTTTATAGCAATAAACATCTTCATTATAAAAGAAAAAAAAATCAAATGAATAATCTAATGATGTATCCTAAAGAATTAGAAACCCAAGAGCAAACCAAATCCAAAATTAGTAGCTGAAAAGAATTAATATCTGAGCAAAAGTAAATAAAATTCAATACAAAAGATTAACAAAACAAAAAGTAGGTTATTTGAAAAGATCAGCAAAATTAAAAAACCTTTAGCCAAACTAAGAAAGGACCCAAACTAAGAGACTAAGAGAAGACCCAAATTAATACAATTATAGATGAAAAAGGAGACTATAAGTGATACTTCAGAAATTCAAAGAATCATTAGAAGCTATGTTGAGCAACTATATGCTAACAAATTGGAAAATCTACAAGAAATGGAAAAATTCCTAGACACATACAACCTACCAAGATGGAACCACGAGAAAATAAAAAACCAGAACTGACCAATAAGTTGTTATTGAAGCCATATGAAAAGTCTCCCCGCAAAGAAAAGCCCAGGACCCTATGGCTTCACTGCTGAATTTTACCACACATTTAAATAAGTTATAATATCAATCCTAGTCAAACTATTTTGAAAAGTAGAGGAGGAGGCAATACTTCCAACCTCATTCTACTAGGTCAGTATTACTCTGATACCAAAACTAGGCAAAGACACACAGTAGAAGAAATCTATAGCCCAATATTCCTGACAAACATCGATGCAAAAATCCTTAACAAAAAGTCTAGCCAACTGAATTCAACAGCACATTAAAAGGCTATTCATCCTGACCAAATGGGATTAATTCTAGTGATGCAATCATGGTTTAACATATGAAAATCTATAAATGTGACGCACTATATCACTAGAAAGGACAAAAAGTATATGATCATTTCATTTGATGCTGAAAAAGGATTTAGTAATATTGCACATCTCTTCTTGAAAAAAAAAAACTCTCAAAAACCTGGGTATAGAAAGAACATATCTCAACACAATAAAACATTTATATAGACCCACATCTAGGATCATACTGAATGGGAAAAAAAACCTAAAAGCCTTTTCTCCAAGATCTGGAACATGACAGTGATGTCCTCTTTCACCACCATTATTCAATGTAGTACTGGAAGACTTTGTTAGGTCAATCATGCAAAAGAAATAAATAAACAGCATCAAAATTGGGAAAAAAAAGTCAAATCTTGTTTGCATATGATATGGTCTTATATGTGAAAAAATTTAAAGACTGTGTCTCCACCCAAAATTTTATCTTGAATTGTAGTTTCCATAATCTCCACATGTCAAAAATAGGACCAGGTGGAGGTAATCAGATCATGGGGATGGTTTCCCCCAGCTGTTCTTGGATAGTGGGTGGGTCTCATGATATCTGATGGTTTTATAAGCATTTGACATTTCCTCTCCTTGCACTCACTCTGTCTTGCCATCTTGTGAAGAAGGTGCCTGCTTCTTCTTTGCCTTCCACCATGATTGTAAGTTTCGTGAGGCCTCCCTAGCAATGTGGAACTGTGAATGAATTAAACCTCTTTCTTTTATAAATTACCCAGTCTCAGGCAGTTTTTTATAGCAGTGTGAGAACTGACTAATACAAGCCTCCACAAGAAAACTATTAGAATTGATCAATGCAGTAAAACTGCAGGATTCAAAGTTAACATACAAAAATTAGTAGCATTTCTCTTCTTTTGAGATGGAGTTTCACTGTTGTTATCCAGGCTGAAGTGCAGTGGCGTGATCTCGGCTCACTGCAATCTCTGCCTCCTGGGTTCAGGCAATTCTCCTGCCTCAGCCTCCTGAGTAGCTGAACATACAAAAATTAGTAGCATTTCTATATGTCAACAGCAAACAATTGGAAATATAATCAAAGATGGTTTAACATATACAAATGAGTAAAAGTGACACACTATATCACTAGAAAGCACAAAAAATATATGATCATTTCATTTTATGCTGAAAAAGGATTTAGTTATATTGCACATCTCTTAAAAATTCAAAATTAACATACAAAAGTCAGTAGCATTTCTATATGCCAACAGCAAACA
Organism: Callithrix jacchus; assembly: GCF_049354715.1. NCBI lineage: Eukaryota > Metazoa > Chordata > Mammalia > Primates > Cebidae > Callithrix > Callithrix jacchus. Next base: position 142,897,918 of record NC_133524.1, read on the forward strand.
ATTGGGAAAAAAATCCAAGAAGGAATCCCAATTACAGTAGTTACAAATAAAATTAAATACCTAGGAATTAATTTAACCAAAAAAGTGTAGATCTCTACAAGGAAAACTATAAAACATTGATGAAGAAAATGGAAGAGTACCCCAAAAATCAAAAGATATTTTATATTTGTAGATTGGAAGAAATAATATTGCTAAAATGTTTATAGTACCCAAAGCAATCTACGGATTCAGTGCAAACCCTATCAAAGCACCAATGCCATTCTTCATGAAAAGAAAAAACGACCTCAAAATTCACATAGACAAAAAAGACCCAAAATAGCCAAAACTATCTTGGGTAAAAAGAACAGAACTGGAGGAATTACATTACCTGGCTTAAATTTATATTACAAGGCTATATTAACCAAAATGGCATGGTACTAGTATAAAAACAGAAATATATATCAATGGAACAGAATAGATAACTCCAAAATAAATCCATGCACCTACAGGGAACTCATTTTCAACAAAGGTCAAACAAAGAATGTACATTCAGAAAAGGACTGTCTCTTCAGTAAATATTATTGGGAAAACTCAGCATTCACGTCAAGAAAAATGACACTAAGCCCCTATCTTACCATATACAAAAAGCAAATTATGATGGATTGAAAACTTAAATTTGTGGCATCTAACTATAAAAATACTAAAATAAAACATTGAGAAAACTGTCCAGGACATTGGGGTGGGCAATTATTTCTTGAGTAATACCCCACAAGCTCAGGCAATCAAAGCAAAAATGGATGAATGGGATTCAATCAAGTTAAAAAGATTCTGCACAGCAAAGGAAGTAATCACCCTGGTGAAGAGACAATCTATACAGTGGGAGAAAATATTTTCAAACCACTCATCTATATAATTAATATTAGATGTCCACCTGTTGGATTAAGGGATACCTACATGGGTGGTAAAGTGTTCTTTGTGGGTGTGTCTGTGAGTGTGTTGCCAGAAGAGATTGATTGAGTTAGTGGATGGGGAGAGGAAGACCCAAACTTAATGTGAGTAGGGACCATCCAATCAGCTGCAAATGCAGCTAGAACAAATCACGCAGAAGGAAGGTGGCATAAGCTTGCTTGCTAAGTCTTCTGGCTCTCTTTTTCTTCTTCCTCTGCCAAACACTTGCTTCTCTGAATCTGCCCTTGGACATTAGACTCCAGGTTCTTTGGCCTTGGACTCGGAGAATTGCACTAGCACTTCCTATGGTCTCTCAAGCCCTTGGATGCAGATTGAATGTTGCAATGTTGCCTTCGTTAGTTTTGAGGCTTTCAGACATGGACTGAGCCACTACTGGCTTCTCTGTTTCCCCAGATTGCAGATGCTCTATCTCAGGACTTTGCTTTGTAATTGTGTGAGCCAATTCTCCCTAATAAACTCCCTTTTGTATATACATATGTCCTACTGGTTCAGTCCCTCTGAGGAACTCCATTATGCTATCTGACAAGGAATTCAAAACTAGAATATAAAAGAAGCTCAAACAACTTTATAGAAAAAAAATCTAATAATTTGATTAAAAATGTCCAAACAATCTTGTAATATTGGGGTTCAGGGTGCCCTCCGCTCCCCTGAGAGGATATTTCTCCAGGTTCTAGGTCTCCTGCCCTCTCAAGAATGAGAGAGAGGACCACAGTTCATTGTGCAGTAAATGCTGGACTCAAAAGTGTTTATAGAAAGTGATTTGTTTAGAGAGAGAAACAGCTAACTCTCACACTGAGTGAGAGAAAGAAAAGTCGCTCTCACACTAAGTCAGAAGGGTTCCCAGAGGGGGAAAACCAGAGAAGAAGGAAAGCTCCTCTCACACTGAGTGAGAGAATCCAGAAAGATGGAATCCGGGAGACGAAAGCAGCTTCCACATTGAATGGAAGGGAATAGAGAGAGAGAGATGGAGTTTAGGAAGGGAAGACGGGCTTCCATGAGAGAGTGTTTGTGTAAGGGGACCCAAACATGGAGTCTGAAGGGGTGTGGAAGAACGGGACTTTTAACCTGGGAGGAACTCCCACCTTCTCTGAGACCCCAGGCCAATGAAAGGAGTTCCTTAGAACTTCTGCTGGAGTGATTGACTCTTACTTTCTTCCCACACTCACGAAATTTAAACATAAACCACTAAATCTCCCGGATAGAGGGAGATGGGCGGGAGGCATGGTGCTGGGAGTTCTTGCCCTTAAAACTATGCCCCCTTGTGGACCCGGAATGAGAACACATTCCCTCAATCTGAACAGACATTTCTCAGAAGATATGCAAATGGCAAACAGTTACATGAATAGATGCTCAACATCATTGATCACAGAGAAATGAAAATAAAAAATACAATGTGATATCACTTCGTCTCGTTTAAAATGGCTTTTAACCATAAGACAGGCAATAACAAATGCTGTCAAGGATTCAGAGAAAAGGGAACCCTTGTACTCTGTTGGTGGGAATGTAAATGATTACAAACACTATGAAGAACAGTTTGGAGGTTCTCAAAAGACTAAAAATATAGCTACCATGTGACCTAGCAATCTCACTGCTGATTATATACCCAAAAGAAAGGAATTCAGTACATGGGAGAGATATCTATACCCCCATGTTTTCTGTAGCACTATTCACAATAGCAAGGAAATGGAATCAACCAAGGTGCCTATCAATGGTGGATTGGAGTAAGAAAATATAGTACATATATACCATTAAATATTTTGAAGCAATAAAAAAGAACATCATGTCCTTTGCAACAACATGGGTGTAGCTGGGGGTCATTATCCTAAGTGTATTAATGCAGGAACAGAAAAGCAAACTCCACATGTTCTCACTTATAACATAAGATAAACATTGGGTGCTCGTGGACATGAAAATGATGACAATAAACACTGGGGACTACTTAGAGAGGGAAGGGAAGGAAGGTCACAAGAGTTGAAAATCTGTTGGGTATTTTGCTCAGTACCTGGGTGATGGGATCATTTATGCCCTAAACCTCAACATCACACAATTAAGTGATGTAACAAACCTGCACATATACCCTCTGAATCTAAAATGAAAGTTGCAAAAAATAAAATTTAAGTAGTTCCTACAAAATTTCCCTGCAAAGAGATTACGCATTTATTTATCTTATCCCCAATAGCACATGAGACTAAACATTCACTCACAGTAGTGTACCTTATTATAATTTAAATGTTTTTAGCCCAATGCAGTGGCTCACACTTGTAATCTCAGCAGTTTGGGAGTCCTAGGCGGGCAGATTGCTTGAATCCAAGAGTTTGAGACCGGCCTGGGCAACGTGGCAAAACTCTATCTCTCCAAAAAAATACAAAACTTAGTCAGGCATGGTGGTGCATGACTGTAGTCCTAGCTACCTGGTGGGGGGCTGAGGTGAACCCAGGAGAAGGAGGTTGCTGTGAGCTGAGATTGCACCAGTAAATTCCAGCCTGGGCGGCAAAGAGACACTGTCTCAAAAAATATATATATATATATTTATATAGACACACATATGTATATATATACATATGTGTATTTATATGAACCTTTACATATGATACAATGTTTGTTGGAGAGTTGCCCTATCGAGATATATATATATATATATATATATATATATATATATATATATATATAGAGAGAGAGAGAGAGAGAGAGAGACTGATTTGATGAACAAAAAGTTATACTTGTTATTAATTATAATTTACTTAATAATTATACTGAGAAAAACTTCAGATATGTATTGTCCATATAACTCTCTGATGAAACATTTTTATGACTTTAACCTGTTTTCCTATATATTTGATTGCCTTTAAATTTAGGTTGTTAGAAGCTCTGTATATATTCTGGGTATTAATACTTTGTCTGTAGTTTGTGTTTGCATATTTTGTAAAAATATGTTTTACATATTTTCTTTCAGCCTTCCACTCATATTGTACTTTTTGGCATCTGTTGTTAATGGATAAGTGTTTACATAGTCAAATCTGTTGATCTCTTCTTGTAGGCTTCAGTGTTTTTGTCTTGTGGAAAAAGACTTGTTCCACCTTAAAACAGTGAAAACATTTTTCCAATTTTTTCACTATGCTTAATAGTGTGTAGTTCTCATACCCTGATTTTTAATTCATATGGAATTTAATTTTTGAACTATCTCAAGAAAGAATCTAATCACCCACATAAATAAATACATATCCATACATATATACATACATATACACACGTGTATATGTATGTACATATATATATATAAAACAGAAAGATAACTGCCCTATGTCCATATAAAAGGTATTTTATTCATCACTAACTGATTTATTATGCATCTAATTCCTCTATAGATCTGTATTTGTTTTTAGACTTTATTTTCTCTTCTACTGATTTACTTTTCTATTCCTTTACCAGTGGTACACTGTCTTGATTATTATAATTTTATCGATAGTGCAACTCTCCAACAAACATTGTATCATATGTAGTCCTTTCTAGTCTCATTAGTTTTTATTTTTTTCAAACAAGTTTTTGAGTGAGCCTATGAAGTTCTACCATAAACATGCTAGAATTTTAAGAATTAGGATTGCACTGAATTTATGGATTATCTCGTTATTTCCCTTTCTCATTCCCGTTCTTGAATATCTGTACATTTATTTGGTCTTCTCACATTCTCCAACCTTGCTCTAAACCTTCATTTAGATTTCAGGAACTTTTCTCAATCTTATTGATTGAAAAACTGGCTTTTACACAAGCAACAAATGCAAAAATAGATGAATTGGACTACATCAAAATTTAAAACTTCTGTGCATCATAGGACACAATGAACAGAGTGAAAAGGCAAACATTTGCCAATCATATTAGTGATAGCAGATAAATATCTAGAATGTATAAAGAACTCTTAAAACTCAACAATGAAAACACAAAAAAAAAATCTAATTAAAAATAGATAAAGTACTTTGCTATGGTTTGAATGTTTGGTCCCCTCCAAAAGTCATGTTTTGGAAATATGATAACCAACACCACAGTGTTGGAGGTAGGCCCATAATGAGAGGTATTTAGATGATGAGAGCTTTATCCTCATGAATGTATCAATGCTGAAATAAAATTGGCTTTCAGGAATTAATGCATCATCTTCCACTTTTCTGCCATGTGAGGATCAGTGTTTGTTCCCTGTGAAGGACAGTGCCCAAGGCACCGTATTGAAATTGGAGATGTGGTCCTTACTTGGCAACTGAACCTACCGGCCCCTTGATCTAGGTATTCCAGCCTTGGGAATTGTGAATAAATAAATTTCTGTTCTTTATAAATTATGCAGTCTGTGTTATTCCTCTATAGCAATATGAAACTGACAAAGACACATTTGTATAGAAATTTATCCAAAAAAGATATACTAATGGCCAATAAGCACCTGAAAAGATGTCCAGTATTACCAATCATTAGGGAAATTCAAGTCAAAAACTTCAATGAGATATTATCTCACATCCATTAAAATGGCCACTTTCAAGAAGCAAAACAAAAACAAAACAGAAAATGACAAGCACTGGCAAGGAATTAGAATCCTTGTGTACCATTGGTGGGAATGTGAAATGGTGCTTCCACTATGGAAAACATTATGATGATTCCTCAAAAAAAAAAAAAGAAAAAAGAGAAAACAATAGAACTACACTATAATCCAGAAATTCCGCTTCTGAGTATATACCCCAAGGAATTGAAAGCAGAGAATTGAGGAGCTATTTATTCATTTGTGTTCATAAGAGCATCATTCACATTAGGCAAGAGGTAGAAGCAAACCAAGTACTCATCAATAACTGAATGGATAAAACAAAGTACAGAATGTACACACAATGAAATATTAGCTTAAAAACGAGGGAAATTCTGATACATGCTACAACACAGATGAACCTTGAGGACATTATGCTAAGAGAAATAGCCAATCACAAAATGGCATATATGTATGATTCCTCTTATCAGTGATATCAAGAGTGGCCAAATCCATTGAAAGAGAAAGTAGAATGGTGATTGCCAATAGCTAGTGGAACTAAAAATTAGAACTTCTTTGATATGTATAGAGTTTCAGTTCTTGAAGATGAAAAAGTTCTGAAGACTGATTGGAAAGAATGTGAGCATACTTAATGCTCCTAAAATGTATACTTATCACAATTTGTAAGAACTGGCTTTTGGCTTTATTAATCAAGTCTATGTTTTTAGTATTCTCTGTTTTTAAATTTTTGCTTTTATTTGTTGTAAGGTCTTCCTTTTGCTTTTCTTGTTATTAGTATATAGAAGGTAGCTTATGGAGTCTCTGGAGAAGTAGTTGGAGTGTGTCAGTTGGGAGGCTTCTCTTCAGGATGGGTGAGTTTGGGAACTCCTTCAATGTATTGTCAATGTAAGTAGAGCTATATGCTGCTGGTGGAAGATTTTTAAGTATTTTTCTTCTGGACAATGTTACTTCAATTGTATACATAAACCGCAACCACACTTATACACACGTGCTTGCTATGGTGGCCTGTAAGTACGGCAAACCCTTCTTTGCTTCTCTTTCAGGTTTCAATACTCTTTGAAAGGGCTCTTTGCAAGCAGATAATTTATTTTTAGTTTTAGCAAAGGGTCATATGCCAGAACTGTATGTCATCGTGTGTGTGTGTGTGTGTGTGTGTGTGTGTACATGTGTGTGTAACTATGGGGCTCTTGGAAGAAGATGACTTTCTCTTACATTCTGAATATGCTACATTAATTACCTTGAAAATTACCCCAGAAATTTCTCAGGTTCTTGCTATTTGTTTTCTCTTTTTTTAGAGTTTCTCTAATTGTTATTACCTTATAATTTCTGTTTGTTTGTTTTCTGGGCTGGGCATGGTGGCTCATGCCTGTAATCCCAGCACTTTGGGAGGATAAGGAGGCAGGTACATCCCACAAGTTTAGGAGTCCAAGACAAGCCTGGGCAACATGGCAAAACATCTCTACAAACAATACAAAAAATAGCCAGGTGTGGGGCATACACTTGTAGTTCCAGTTACTTGGGAAGCTGAAGTGGGAGCATTGCTTGAGCCCAGGAGGCAGAGATCGCAGTGAGTTGCAATAATGCCGCTCTACTTCAGCCTGGGGGACAGAGTGAGACCCTGTCTCAAAACAAAAACAAAAGCAAAAGCAAAAACAAACAAAATAAAAGAGAACAATAAAAAAAAACTCCATGAAGTTTTTTTTTTGGTCATTTTTTAGGCTGTGTTTTTTTCCTTTTTGTTGCTGTATCTTAGACAATTTAATCACATCTACTTTGTAAAGCTCCTTACAAATTCTTTGTCTAACACTAACTAGTTAAAAATGATGGGCGCTTTTCCCTCAGTGTCTATTTTCTAGACCGTATGCTAGGTTCTTCATATGCATTATTTCTAATGCTCAAACATTATAGAACAGAGGCTTAATGTGGACGGAGACCATAGGGTATCTTGACCACTGTTGTATTCTTAGTGTCCAGCCCAGCTACCAGCACATAGTAGTTACTCGATATATTTGTTGAAGAAAACAAAGAAAACCCTGTATGATAAACAACATTATTACAATTTAAGAGATGGTGAAACCTAAGCTCATATATGTTTATGATGAGGTGGTTCTAGGTGGTAAGTTCTGGAGATAGGATTAAAATGCAGATTCATCTGTCCTAAACTTGATCTTATATGCTACAGTACTATTATGAGGGGTTCTTTAAGTGAAACTTTAGAAAGGAGATATGATATACTCTTCTGAATCTGACTTGAAGTCTGTTTTTTTCTCTATAATTAGTTGTTTATCATTATTTGTCCTTGTGCATGCTGCAAACCAATAATGTTATCTAGCTCAATAGGCGCTGATTTTAGATGGGACAGATATGGCTTTTGAGCAGTTTATATTAACAAAGTGAGAGAGTTTTGGCTTATCACAGGTTCAAAAAGTGACCCCACATTATGAAATGATCAATGCAAAAACTATGTTCATTTTAAGGCAGGTATATGAAAGTATGGTGTTCAAGCCAAGACCCACTGTATTCTGTGCTAACGAGCTCTCTGCTGGAGGATTCTATTTCTCTCCAGGATATTAGCAAAGCATGTCACACATGAGATTGTAAAGAACAAGATTATGTTTTATATCTGGCTATGCTTATGGTTTCAATGTATGTTTATTTCTCCCCTCAGGTACTGCCTTCCTCTATTGCCTCACCATTCTTTACTACTGCAGCAATTTACCACCTTATCTTCCTGTACAGTCTTGACACTTCAGATCCATCCTCCACACAGCTGCCAGAGTGATATTTCAAAACAAAAATAAGATATTAACATACCTCTTATTAAAGGCTTTTAATAGCTCCCTGAGTTTCTAAAGATAAAATCGCATTAGAGATTATGCCTTTCATGATCTGGGTCATTCCATCCTCTCTAGCCTCATATCTCAGCACACGTTTCTCACACTGGGGGATATGACAATGCTGAAATCCTTTTGAGGCACACAACTGAGGTAATTTGATGAATGTAGCTGGTGTAGTGTAGATATCCCACAAAAATATTTTATATACTCTAAGTGTATGCTTCCCTATGCTATGTGGCTAAGTGTTACTTTGTGCTATGGATCTTGGGGTATAGGTCTGAGAACCCAATTAGATAAACACAATCAATGTGATTACTTTGAAATGCTGACTCATTAAAATTGGCAAATTGGCTGTGTTCCAGAAAATGTAAATCATCATTTCCTCAAATATTCCTAAATTACAGATGTATTGGAGTTCATTGGCATATAGGAGGCAATAGTTAAAGGCGGACCTGAAGGCCCCGGTTTTAAAATCTAGACATGTAAGAGGTTCCAGGATGCATAAGGCAGACTAGCAGTTAAGGAAAGGGAGGCCAGCTATGGTAAGACGGACCTGGGCTGATCAAGTGGCTCAAGAGTGTGAGAGCTGTCACAACAGCACTTCTCAGTTACCTAATCCAAGAGCAAACTTCTCAGTGTTGACTCTGGTTTGATTCATGTTTGTTATTAGGGTTGTCTTGTCCCCTCTCTATTTTATTGTAGCCAAAAGAAACTACAGGATCTTTCAGGTGAATTTTATTCCTCATTCAGCCCATGATAAAGAAATAGTCATTAGCTATTAGTTCGTTTGTCATTTACTAGGAAACTACAATGTGATAGACACTCTGTTAGGTTCTAAGGTATATTGGTTAAAAGTGCTAATTTTTATAACCAACAGCCTTAAAATATGAGTGGCTTAATTCAATAAAATTTAGCTCTTTCTCTGATCCGAGTTTTACGTGGGTCAGTGGAAGAGACTTTTGTCCATGCAGTCATTCAGCAAGTTGGGCTCCTTTCATCATGAGCTTCACCCACTTTTTGGTCCTTGGAGGCGTCCTTCCTTCAGTGGGTAGAATAAAAGACAAATAAGCCATGCCTGGAAGTGGCACAGGTCATTGCTACTCACATCCCATTAGCTAAGTTCAATCACATTACTGCACCTAAACAGAAGGGAAACTGGGAGATGCAGTTTTCCCACAATTCTAGAAAGACGAGAATACACATATTGGTCAGCACTAGCAGAGTGTACACATGGGGATTATACAGATTTAGCCCTATAGTAACATCTAAAACATTGAGATATGAAACTATGACTTTCAAGAGCATGTAAAAGAAAATTATGGCTGGGCACAGTGGCTCACACCTCTAATCCCAACACTTTGGGAGGCTAAGGTGGGTGGCTCACTTAGTGTCAGGAGTTCAAGACCAGCCTCGGCAAAATGGCAAAACCCTGTCTCTGCCAAAAAATATAAAAAATTAGCCAGGTTTGGTGGCACGTGCCAGTAATCCCAGCTACTTGGGAGACCAAGATAGGAGAATCGCTTGATCTGGGGAGGTGGAACTTGCAGTGAGCTGAGATCGGGCCACCACACTCCAGCCTGGGTGATAGAGAAAGACACTGTCTCAAAAAACAAAAATTCTAGAATGAGTCCATGTCAAGCATACTTAAAGAATTACAGGAAACACCATTGCGTTTTTCACAGAGAAAAGTAGAGTCAAATGCATAAGTGTCATAATTACCATTGGATATTTAAACAGCTAGACAAGAAAGTCTGTCATCCTTACTTTCCAAATACCACTTTATGGGCCTAAAAGTAAGAAACTCAATGAAACAAGTCGCTTAACTAATCAGTTTTATGTTGGGTGAGCACCTGTCTCTACCAAGTCCAGAGCTACGTAAGCACAAAAGATACAAAGATGAACGGAAACAGTCCTTGCCCTCAGTCTAGTGAGGAGGCAGGCACAAAGGCAGTAATAATGGATCTCTCAAGCATGTGCTCCACTTCTGGTCCAGAGACACACTGTCATGTAGGATGCAAATAAGGAAACCATCCTTGTCAGACTGGGGGACCAGGAATAGCAGAGAGCTTGTCATTAGAGCCTTGGAGAAATGTGTGATATCATGACAGAAAAAGGAGAATTACAACAATAAAAGTAGAGAGAAAAGTATGTACAAGGTGGTAGGAAATGAGAGTATGTAGCATTTATAAGGAATTTCTTGGGAGCTGGTAGCTTATTTCAAAATGCCTCAGTGGTCCTGAGAAAGACCTTATAAAGCAATTGTTTATTTTGGTGTCAAATAAAATAGTAACATTTGTATCAATCACTACACAGAAAGACTATTATATATGAGATTAAGGTGATCATCTTAGATTTATTTAGTTTTATTAAGGGGCAAGAATTGTTTTATCATGTCAATATCTGAACAGCCAAAGAATTTGCCACCCTATTTATGCCATTTCATATATAATCATTTTTTTTAACCTTATGTAACATTCATAATCTGTCAGGCACTGTCTAATCACTTTACACATATTCACATATTTAATTCCGTTAACAATCATGTGAAGTAACCACTATTACTATTTTACTCTATGTATGAGGAAACTAAGGGTATAGAAATATGAACTAAGCTGCTCAAGATTATGCACCTAGTAAGTGGCATTAGACAAGTTTCAAACCCAAGCAATTGGGCTCCAGGGTTTGGGCTCTTCATAGAAGACCAATTTTCAATCCTTTTCTCATATTTGTTTTGTGATACCAGCCACCTTACAGTTCACAAGGTTTGAGCAGAGTGAGATGGTCAAAATGTCAGATGCAAAAAAGCATGACTTTGGCAGGGGCCCTGAGGTTAGCTTTATGGAGTGGGTCTGGACAAGGAAGAGCTCAGATTAGAACGTCGTAGTAGCCTGCTGAGGAACCGGAGCATGGCTGTGAAGGCAGGGGAAGGCAGAGCTACTAAGCAGACTGTGTGGAGAAACAGCAGCAGGCTCTGGCAGCAGGTGGGAAGGAGGAGTGAGAGGGAAGGACGACTTTCCGGCAGCGTCCATCTGTTGTCTTGTCACTTGTCTGCCAGTAGAATTTAGCTGGTGACTTCTGAAAGCAAACTGCCCTTCACCTTAGAACATTCTGTTGCCAAATAACAATAGTACTTACAAGTGAAGAACTGAAGAGCTGGCTTGTTCACTTAGTGGTTCCTGATGGAAATGGAGCAGAGAACTTTCAATTCAGAAACGCTCGAAACACAGACCTACTATCAGCTTGACTGAAATACCCCAAAAGGCCGAAAGCTTCCAGTGCTAATAATAAATTCCACCCTTCTGTGGCTTCTCAACCTAAAGATTATCAGAAGATAGAGGAGAGGGGTTGCCTGGCAAGCCCCCGGTGAGGAAAACTCCAGTGATCCCCAGGTTTGCACATGCGTGCCTCAATATCTCTGCAAATGAGTTTGGGTGCTGAAATAAACTGTAACTGTTTTTAAATCAATAACGTTTCTTTCAGCAACTCAACCTATTGAACTCTCTTTTCAATAGCACTGTTTGTTTGTTTTTAATTCTTTCATCAGGTCTTCCTTTGACCAGAGTGCCTCCCTAATGTTCCAGAAGAAGTGTGCTTTGTTGAGGGAATCTTGGCCTGGTGGTTAGGATGAAGAGGTTGATTTCCCTCATCCCTGGTACTGTGAAGGTCAAGTTGACCAGCCTTAGGCAAGTCCTTAAACATTCTGGATCTCTCTGCTGCCCTGTCTGCTTCTCTAGAGCATGCTGTTTCCTCAGTGAAAGACTCATTCAGGTACAAAGAATCAAGATGTGAAATCCCCCAAGCCTGCTGTGCCCGTTGCCTTCTGCACACCCTCAACTCTGCCCCTAAGTTATTATTTCAGAAGCATCTGCAGACTTATAGACAGGCAGTTCTTTCAGCCTTCAGGTAAGTGACAAGCTATTCCACCCCTAATCTCTTTGCAGTGCTTGACATGGATTGGTGAATAGTGCATTCTCTTCCTGGAACATTTTTCTTTACTTTGTTTTACACCCAGGACACAACTTGTCAAATTACTGGTCTGTTCTATCTTGGCAGCCTTTTATTTTATTTTATTATTTTACTTTAACGATTTTAACCTGCTTGAAAGAAACTGTATTTGTCATTCAGATGGGAAACTGCTTTCTCAGCTCAGCTATTTCACTTCATCTTATACCAATGAAAAACTTGTTTTCAGATAAGAATTCATAGGAGCAATAAAGGTGACTACAGCATAAGCACAAATCACCAAGAGTAGACGGGTACTCGGGCTAATTGATTTTAGTTCGCTTTAAAGGTCAGTACACCTTTCCTCCTTCTAGTTCCCAGGTCAAAGCTCCTGTAAGCTAATGGACCTTTGAGTTTTACTGGGTTTCCTTAATCCACAGGCCAGATGTGTTAAATCTCCCCTAGGCTTCTCTTAACAAAGTGACAGCAGGTTTTAATCTCCCTGTACACACTGTGGCAGCTGTGCAAACATTTCATTAACAAAAGTGGGAAGCCTTAAACCTGTGGGTAACTTGTACATAGCATTTGCTATCAGTAGACCTTAAGATGCCCCAAAGTAAGGATAAATCTGTGCACTTTAAACTTGACTTTATTTCAAAAAGCTTGAGTAGTCATAGCAAAGAAGTTAAACTCCATCTAGGGAATTAAAATATGTAGGAAGGATTTCTGAATTAGTATTCAGTTACACAAGTCTCTAAAATCATATTGCAGCAGAAATAAAACAGAGCAACTTCCAGGCAAAGACTCACATTCTGAATGGAGAAGGTATAGAACGTGAGGCAGGCAAGACTTTTACATGAAAAATTGTTTAATATTTTCATGCTATCTTCCATAAGGTTTTGGAATTATGTGGACATTTCTTCTCAAGACACAAAATTGTTCAAAGATAGCTGAAAAGCTGACACTGGGCTTTGATTTGTCTCGGTTTTATTACCACTAAAGTGATTTATTATGTTTATTTCATAGTTCTCCTCTGTGAAAATTTTTAATACATTGCTGACATTTTATTAGTTGAAGAAAAAATTTTATATCAAAAATCTGCCTATGGATTCTGCACTTACTGGTGTAAAAAGTAAAGACAAATCCCTACTGCCTTCCTAGTTCATTTTTATTTGAACATAATTCACTGTATGCACCAACAGAAAAACTTATTATTCATTTTCTATTTTAAAGATACAGGCTACTGTATTTTTACGTGTATATATCTTCTTCCATGTAGTCCTCCCTAATCCATGAGAGAAAATCACATTTTTCTTAGTCCTCCCATTGGGCTTTTTTGTACCTCCCTCATAGGATTCACAACAGTTCCCTACACATACATGTTACTTTTTAACTACCTAGTGAACTCCTTGAGGTCAGGGCTGATTCAAAGATGTGTTTACCCAAAATCAACACTTGCCTGCAAATGTCCAGTGAATGAAGCCACTGGGTGAACCACAATGCTTATGGTGGCAATCTTAGGTTTCTCCTGTTCAGTTTTTCATTTCGGTCAATATAGACTTTTATCCCCAGTTATGTGCTTGGTCTGGATAAGAGTACAGGGTTGGGTGAAAAAAGGGTAAAATACACAGTCTCTATCTCTAAGGGGCCTATATTTTAGAAAGGGAATTCGCAATTTTGCAAATCAACAGATGTATTTGGCATGTTTAATTTTTTAAAATCGTGTAGTTATTTTGGTTTAAATTAATTCATTTACTTTTTAGAAGGTTCCTTCAAAAAATCCCATTAAGATTAAACAAAATGGCTCAATCTCTACAATTCTCCTTTGTCTTCCCCGTAATTGATATTGATTTTTATTTAGCAAAGCAGTTGAATTCCGCCTACGCATTATGCCTGTGCTTGAGGGACCTGTAATGAGGGAAATTGTGTAGGTCTAATGCTTACAGAAGTTTTCAAATATTAGTGTCTTAGGAGAAGTCTGGGTGTCTGCATATTCCAGGGATTTAGGACAAGAGAATCTATTTCTGCAGATTTGGTATGGGACCCAGGAAAGTGGAATCTAACAAGTTTCTTACCCATCCCCACCAGTATATACGTAGAGCAGCTCCACGTGATTCTGATGCGGGTGATCCACAAACTACAGAGAGAAAACCTCATTTTAGGCTAGCCCCGCCCACTGCCCACCTAATAATTCATTTTCAATGTAGATATAGGTGCTTAGATACTGAAACTAACTGCCAGTTCCTGGGAATGAGGTGAGGAGAGGACATCTGAGAAGAAATGACATTTGAGTTAGGCACTAAAGGGTAAGAAGAGATGATTCAGAGAAAACTTTCCAAATGGAAAGAATAGAAAATACAAAAAGTTGGGGGATGAAAAAGAGAATGTATAGCAAAGCAACATCATTTAGGCTGGGGTGTCCCAAATAAAGGATATCCAGAGAGTAGGAAGAGTCCCAGCTCTAGTGTTTTCTGGCTGAATGACCTTTGAATGGTACATAACCATTTTGAAACTCAATTTCCTTACCAGTAAAATGGTGATAATAACACCTACCAAGCTGTAAGAATAAAGCAAGGCAAATGCAAAGCACAGAGCATAACACTTGGAACAAAGCAGGCCCTTAGGAAATGATAGTTGTTATTATTAATGCTATCCATATGGTTGGAATTTTCCATCGGTAAAGTGAGTACATAAACATAAGGTAAAAAAGGAGAATATGAAATTCAAGAAAAACACATTGATATGGTTTCGCTCTGTGTCCCCACCCAAATCTCATCTTGAATTGTAATCTCCACATGTCGAGGGAGGGACCTCATGGGAGGTGATTGGATCATGGGGGTGGTTTTCCTCATGCTATTCTCCTGATAGTGAGTGAGTTCTCACAACAGCTTATGGTTTTAAAAGTGTGGCACTTCCCCTCCCTCTCTCCTGCTGCCATGTAAGATGTACCTTGCTTCCCCTTTGCTTTCACCATGTTTGTTGGTTTCTTAAGGCTTCTTGAGCCATGCAGAACTGTGAGTCAATTAAACTCCCTTTATAAATTACTCAGTCTCAGGTAGTATGTTTATAGCAGTGTAACAACAGACTAATACAGAGAACTGGTATGGGGATAATGGGATACTGCTATAGAGAAAACCTGAAAATGTGGAAGCAACTTTAGAATTGGGCAATAGGCAGAAGTTGGAATAGTTTGGAGGGCTCTGAAGAAGACAGAAAAATGTGGGAATGTTTGGAACATCCGAGAGACTTGTTGAATTGTTAACCAAAATGCTGATAGTGATATAAACAATAAGATCAAGGCTGAGGTGTTCTCAGATGGAGATGAAGGACTTTTTGGGAACTGGAGCAAAGATCTCTTTTGCTATGCTTTAGCAAAGAGACTGGCTGCATTTTGCCCTTTCCATGGAGATCTGTGGAACTTTGATCTTGAGAGAGATCATTGAAATTGGAACTTATGTTTCAAAGGGAAGCAGAATATAAAGGTTTGGAAAATTTGCAGCCTGACCACGTGGTAGAAAAAAAAAAAAAAATTTTCTGGGGAGGAATTCAAGCCAGCTGAAGGAATTTGCCTAAGAAACATGGGGCCAAATGTGAATTGTCAAGACAATGGAGAAAATGACTCTAGGGCACATCAGAGATCTTGGGGACAGCCCCTCCCATCACAGGCCCACAGGACTAGGAGAAAAAATGATTTTGTGGACCAGGACCAGGGACTCCTCAGGACTTGGTGTCCTGAATCCCAGCCACTCCAGCTTCAGCTGTGGCTAAATGGGGCCAACATACTGCTCAGGCCATTGCTTCAGAGGATGCAAGCCCCAAGCTTTGGCAGCTTCTATGTGGTATTAGACCTGTGGGTATGCAGAAGACAAGAGGTGAGCTTTGGGAAACTCTGCCTAGATTTGAGAGGATGTATGTAAACACCTGGATGTCCAAACAGAAGCCTACTGCAGAGATGAAGCCCTTATGGAGAACCTCTGACAGGGCAGTGCAGAAGGGAAATGTGGGTTTGGAGCCCCAACACAGAGTCCCCACTGGAGCAGTGCCTAGTGGATCTGTGAAAAGAAGGCCAGCATTTTCCAGACCCCACAATGGTAGATCCATCAACAGCTTGCACTGTGCACCTAGAAAAGCTGCAGACATTCAACCCTAGCTCATGAAAGCACCCAAAGGGGCTATACCCTGCAGCACCACAGGGGCAGAGCTTCTCAAGGCCTTGGGAGCCCACCCATTGTACCACTGTTCCCAGCATGTGAGACATGAAATCAAAAGAGATCATTTTGGAGCTTTAAGATATAATAACTGCCCTATTGGGTTTTAGACTTGCATGGGGACCATGACCCCTTTGTTTTGGCCAATTTCTCTTATTTGGAATGGAAACGTTTACCCAATGCCTGAACCCTCACTGTAACTTGAAAGTAACTAACTTGTCTCTGATTTTACAGGCTTATAGGAGGAAGGGACTTGCCTTGTCTCAGATGAGAGTTTAGATGTGGACTTCTGAGTTAATGCTAGAATGAGAGGGGGCCTTTTGAGAAGGTGTTATTGCTTTTGAAATGTGAAGAGAACATGAATTTGGGAGGGACAAGGGGCAGAATGATATGGTTTGATTCTGTGTCCCCACTCAAATCTCATGCTGAATTGTAATCCGCAGGTGTTGAAGGAGGGATGGGATAGTAGGTGATTGAATCATGTGAGCAGTTTCTCCCATGCTGTTCTTGTGATAGTGAGGAAGTTCTCACGAGAGCTGATGGTTTTAAAGTATGACACTTTCTCATGCTCTTTCTCTCTCCTGCAACCATGTAAGATGTACCTTGCTTCCCCTTTACCTTCTCCCAAGATTGTAAAGTTTCCTGACACCTCTCCAGCCATGCAGAACTGAGTCAATTAAACCTCCTTTTTAAAATCAATGAACCAGTCTCAGGTAGCATCTTTATAGCAGTGTGAGAATGGACAAATACATACATACATTTTACTTGTTTATAAATTATCAAGACAATTGGGGCACAACTTTAGCTGAGTTTTAATCCACCTATTTGTTGGACTACTTAAAATGGGTCCAACACTAGACAATTCTCTCAGTTCTCTTTCTCCTTTTTAGTGTGTAGACACAGATAGCAAGTAACTTCAGTCTATTTAATCAAAGAATAATACATCTGAATCCTGAAATCCTGGCCCAGTCATAAGCCATACTCCCACTGCACAGACAGCATCCTGTTTCTCCAACAGTGAACACTCCTTGTGGCCTTGGGGATGAACTGAGTTTTAGTAGAATCTGCAGTTTCCACTCTCTGGCTGCTGCCTCCTCTCTGACCACTAACCTGAAGTAAAGTGACATTTCAGTGGAATAAAGCTTTAGAGAACATAGCTGCACTTCACATATCTTCGTCTCCCCAAAGCATAAAGCTATTAGATAACGCTGAAATCTTAAACAGTGAATGTTTATTGTATCAAATGAGTTGTATCTGGTAAATACTTTGAATACTGCCTAGCTCTTGGTAGGTACTATCTACATGCTAAGTAAATTAAACTAAAAATAAAATAAAGTAAAATAAAAATAAAATATTTTCAACTCTATAAAGAAAAGGGCCACCTTAAATGCTCATTCCCTTCCCTCTTTTAAAAATTGCTTCTAAAATATTGATAGAACCTGGTGTGTGTGATTTCCTTTCTTTGTTTTGATTATTCCAAAATATGTCACTTAAGGAAATCTTTTTCAGCCCAATAATGGGATCAGTGTGCAGCTGGGTGAATTATTAGAGCTGAGAAGAGATGAAGTGAGCAAGCAGATATTAAAGAATAAGCATTTTCTTACTGTTTTGCAGACAAGTGGTTGAGAATCACAGTTGTAGGATTTTTAGAAATCTGCTCTCCATGCAGGCGGCATGATGTAAATCTAAGTTCATTGACCTCCCCTATCTGTTCTAGAAGTCTATGATGGGCTAAAATTATACTCTTGCTCTAGGCTGCTGTTTGTCTGTGCTTTGACTATTCCAAAGTATCTCAGATACATTTCTTAACATCACATCAACATCCACTATACATGTAAGATCCAGCAAGTTGGCAGGGCACAAATCTTCACTGAAGCAGGGGTGTGAAATTTTATGCATAGTAAGCTATAAACAAGGAGAGCTGAATGTGCTAAAATATGGAAGGCACATTTTCCTCTGTGTATTCACATTAAATATCATTCTGTAGTCTCAGTAAACTTAAGAGCCCCTTTTGAGAATGTTCTAATTTGTGTTCTTCCTGTACAAGATGTCTGGGGCTTTACCATTGGAAAGTTATTTTTCTTGACTCTTCTGGAACTTCTTACAGAAATTCCTATTCAACTTACTTTTGTGACTCAATAATTTTGTTTTTAATTACCCTTGTGAGTGTTTTAATTTATATTTTCAATAGGTTATAGATGGCCACCTAGCCTGAGCATGTCTCATAAATGTGGCTTGTTGAGTACGTAAATCTCAACATCCACAAAATTCCTCAGCCTTGGAACTTTGACACAGTCACAGCCTAGTGGAAGAGAGGCCATTGAAAAGTGAAGTAGAGCACTCATTTCAGATACAGTGCTCACTGAATACTTATTTTGTGTCAGACACAACACTGAGTATTTTTCATGTAATAATTCCAACAACTCTATAAGGTAGAGACTAGTATTATCACCATTTTAATGCTAAACCTCACACTCACTTTGCTCTCTCTCCCCCGAAGGATACAAATTCTCTCTCCAAAAGTTTGAGAGAATGCTTTGAAAAAGCGATGTAGGCAATGCAAGACTCTCTTTCCTACCCTCTTCGATGCCTCTTTCCTTGATATCATGTAGAATGCAAGTACTGTGGTGGCTTACTTACTTCTTTCAGTACTTATTAAGGGATTTTCCTGTGGAGATAGTTGCTTGATTTGATCTTTCTGGGGTTGGGGGCAATTGATGAAGAATTTTTCTTTTTTAGCCTTCTTGCTTCACCTCCTCTTCTATCCCAATTTTATAACTGACAAAACTGAGAGAAGGGAGGAAATTATGAGCGATCAGTGTGTAACTTAATATTTGGTCCATTTGATTCACCCCAATTTTTTTGCAGTTGAAGATGCCAAGAAGTGAAAATACCTTTGATGACAAGACTATGGGTGAAACAGATTTGGTGAATGACAAGACTGTGAATAGGAATAGTTCTCAGACTTCTTTTTAGTGACTGCATAAGAATAGTCATTTTTGGGACACCAATGTCCCTCCAAACCTTATGAGTCAGACGGAAAATGCCCTCTGTCCTAGAGGCTTGGTTTTTCTGTCATGGGAATCTTGGGAATAGTTATCTTTTCTTGTTTTATATGTAAAGTTCTGGGTGCATCATTAATTTTCTTTTTTTTTTAAATTTTAGGTTCAGAGGTAGAGGTGAAGGTTTGTTATATAGGTAAATTTGTGTCATGGGGGTTTGTTATATAGATTATTTCATCACCAGGTGTTAAGCCTAGTACCCAATAGTAATTTTTTGTGCTCTACTTCCCCCTCCCACCCTCTATCCTCAATTAGACTTCAGTGTCACATGTTCACTTCTTTGTGTTTGAGTTCTCATCATTTAGCTTCTACGTATAAGTGAAAACGTGGTATTTGCTTTTATGCTCCTGTGTTAGTTTGCTAAGGTCACTTCAGCTCCATCAATGTCCCTGCAAAGGATTTGATTTTCTTCCTTTTTATGGCTGCGTAGTATTCCATGTTATATATGTAGGATATTTTTTATTATGCATTCTATCATTGAATGACATTTAGGTTGATTCCAGGTCTTTGCTATTGTGAATAGTGCTACAGTGAACATTCACGTGCATGTGTTATTATTGCAGAACAATTTATATACATTTGGATAGATATCCAGTAATGGGATTACTGGGTCAAATAATAGCTCTGCTTTTAGCTCTTTGAAAAATTGCTACACTGCTTTCCACAATGTTTGAACTAATTTACACTCCTACAAACAGTATATAAATGTTCCCTTTTCACCACAACCTTACCAGTGTCTGTTATTTTTTGACTTTTTAATAATAACTACTCTGACTGGTATGTGATGGTATCTCATTGTGGTTTTTATTTGCATTTTTCTAATGGCCAGTGACACTGAGGTGTTTTTTTAATATGCTTTTTGGCTGCATGTATGTCTTCTTTTGAAAAAGCATCTGTTCATGTCATTTGCCCACTTTTTAATGAGGTTGTTTGTTTTTCTCTTGTACATTTAAGTTCCTTATAGATGCTGAATATTAGACTTTTGTTGGATGCAAAATTTACACTTTATTTTACCATTCTCTGGGTTGTCTGCTCACTCTGACAATAGTTTCTTTTGCTGTGCAGAAGGTCTTCAGTTTAATTAGATTACATTTGTCAACTTTTGCTTTTGTTGCAATTGCTGTTAGTGTTTTTGTCATGAAATATTTGCCATTCCCATGTTTGAGATGGTATTTCTAAGTTTTCTTCCAGCATATTTATAGTTTTGTGTTTTACATTTAAGTCATAAATTCATCTTGAGTTAATTTTTGTATATGGTGTTAGGAAAAGGTCCAGATTCAGTCTTCTGCATATGGCTAGCCAGTTAACCCAGCATCATTTATTCAATAGGGAATCTTTTTCCCATTGCTTGCTTTTGTCAGCTTTGCCAAAGAACAGACTGTAGGTGTGTGTCCTTGTTTCTGGGCTCTCTATTCTGTTCCATTGGTCTATGTGCCTGTTTTTGTACTGGTATCATGCTGTTTTGGTTGCTGTAGCCCTGTAGTATAGTTTAACATTGGATACTGTCATGCACCCAGCTTTATTCTTTTTGCTTAGAATTGCCTCGGCTATTTGTTCACTTTTGGATTCCATGTGAATTTTAAAATATTTTGTCTAGTTCTGTAAAGAATGTCATTGGTAGTTATATAGGAATAGCATTAATTCTATAAATTTGGGAGGGCAGTATGGACTTTTTAAAGATATTAATTCTTCCTATCTATGAGTATGGAATATTATTCCATTTGTTTATGTCTTCTCTGATTTCTCTGACCGTGTTTTGTAATTCTCATTGTAGACATCTTTCACCTTCCAAGTTAACTGCATTGCTAGGTATTTTATACTTTCTGTGGCAATTGTAAATGGGATTTCCTTATTGATTTGGCTCTTGGCTTGGTTGTCGTTGGTGTATAGGGATGCTATTGATTTTTGCACATTGATTTTGTATTCTGAGACATTGCTAAAGTTACTTCTTGGCTGAAGGAGCTTTTGGGCCAAGACTATGGGGTTTTCTAGACATAAAATTATGTCATCCACAAATAGGGATAGTTTGACTTCCTGTCTTCCTATTTGTATGCTTTTTATTTCTTTATCTTGCCTGATTTCTCTGGCAAGGAGTTCCAATACTATGTTGAAAAGCAGTGGTAATAGAGGGCATACTTGTCTTGTGCCAGTTTTCAAAGGGAATGCTTCCACCTTCTGCCCATTCAGTATGATGTTGGCTGTGGGTTTGTCATAGATGGCTCTTATTATTTTGTGGTATGTTTCTTTAATACCTAGTTTATTGAGAACTTTTACATGAAGTGACATTAAATTTTATTAAAATCCTTATCTGCACCTCCCGAAATAATCATGTGATTTTGTCATTAGTTCTGTTTAGATGATGAATCACATTTATTGATTTGTGTATGTTGAACCAATCTTCTATCCTGGGATGAAGCCTACTTGATTGTGATTGGTTAGTTTTCAATGCGTTGCTGGATTTAATTTGCAAGTATTTTTTTTTTGAGGATTTTTGCTTTAATTTTTATCAAGGATATTGGTCTGAAGTTCTTTTTTTCTTTCTTTTAATTGTTCTTCTGTCAGGTTTTTACATGAAGATGTTGCTGGCCTCATAGAATAAGTTGGTGAAGAGTCCCTTTTCAGTTTTTTGGAATAGTTTTAGTAGGAATGGTACCAGGTCTTATGTGAACATTTGATAGATTTCAACTGTGAATCTACCCAGTCCTGGCCTTTTTTTGTGTGTGTATGTGGTTAGTAAGCTATTTATTACTCATTCAGTTTTAGAGCTCATTATTGGATTGTTCAGGTAATCAATTTCTTCCTAGTTCAGTCTTAAGGGGATTGTATTTGTCCAGGAATTTATCTATTTCACTAGGGTTTCTACTTTGTGTTCACTGAGGTTTTCATTGTAGTGTCTGATGGTTATTTGCATTTCTGTGAGGTCAGTGGTAACGTCCTCTTTGATATTTCTAAATGTGTATCTTTGGATATTCTCTCTCTTTATTTTTATTAGTCTAGCTGGTAGACTATTTTATTAGTTTTTATTAAAAAAACAACTCCAGGATTTGCTGATATTTTGAATATTCTTTTATATCTCAATTTCCTTTCATTTAGGTCTGATTTTGGTTATTTCTTGTCTTCTTCTAGCTTTTGCATTTATTTATTCTTGCTTCTCTAATTCTTTCAGTTGTTATGTTAGGTTGTTAATTTGACATTTTTCTAACGTTTTTATGTTGGCATTAATGCCATGAATTTCCTCCTATCACTGCCTTAGCTGTGCCCCAGATTCTGGTATGTTATATATTTGTTCTCATTAGTTTCAAAAACATCTTTATTTCTGCCTTAATTTCATTATTGACCAAAAGTCAATCAGAAGCATGTTGTTTAATTTCCTTCTAATTGCATGGTTTTGAGTGATTTTCTTAGTCTTAACTTCTAATTTTAGTGCATTGTGGTCCAAGAGTGTGTTTGGTATTATTTGAGTTATTTTCCATTTCCTGAGGATTGCTTTATGTCCAATTATGTGGCTGATACTAGAGTATGTGACATGTGGCGATAAAAAGAATGTATATTCTGTTGAATTTTGGTGGGGAGTTCTATAGAGGTCTATCAGGTCCATTTGGTTCAATGTTGAGTTCAGGTCTTGAATATCTATGTTAATTTTCCACCTTGATGATCTGTCTAACACTGCCAGTGAAGTGATGAAGTCTCCCAATATTATTGTGTGGGAATCTAAGTGTCTTTGTAGGTCTCTAAGAATTTGCTTCATGTTCTTGTTGATATGAACAGTTTACCATTATGTAATTCTCTTATTTGTCTTTTTTGATGTCTGTTTTTTTAAAGTTTGTTTTGTCTGAAAGTAGAATTGTAACCCCTGGTTTTTTTCCATTTGTATAGTAGTTTTGCTTTATCCTTTATTTTGAGCTTATGTGTGTCACTACAGTGTGAGATTGGTCTCTTAAAGACAGTATGTCATTGGGTCTTGCCAGTTTATCCAGCTTGCCATGTTGTCTTTTAAATGGAATATTTAGCTCATTTACATTCAAGATTAGTATTTATATGTGGGGAATTCATCTTGTCATTATGTTGTTAGCTGGTTATTATGCTGGCTTGTTATGTGATTTCTTTATAATGTCACTGGTCTGTATTTCAGTGGGTTTTTGTATTAACTCAAGATTTGCTTACCTAAAAATGGTTATATTTATCCTTTTCTTAGGAACCTTAGTTTGACTAAATAAGAAATTCTTGGTTGAAAATTTCTTTCTTTAAAAATATCCACTACAGGCCCCAAGCCTCTTCTGGCTTGCAGGGTTTCAGCTGAGAGGTCCACTCTTAGCTTGATGAGGTTCCCTTTGTAGGTGTCCTGCCCTTTCCCTCTAGCAGCTTTTAACATTCTTTCTTTCATTTTAACCTTGGAAAACCTAATAATTATGTGTCTTAGGGATGATATTCTTGTGTAAAATCTTGCAGGGGTTCTCCATATTTTCTGAATTTGACTGTTGGCCTCTTTAGAAAGCTTGGGGAAATTTTCATGGATGATATTCTGAAATATGTTTTCCAAGTTGTTCGTGTTCTTCCCCTTCCTTTTAGGGATGTCAGTAATTCATATTGGTCTCTTTACAAAATCCCATACTTCTGAGGTTTTGTTTATTTCTTTTTTCTTTATTTTTGTTCAATGGTCTTTCAGAAACCAGTCTTTATCTTCAAGCTCTGATGTTTTTTCCTCAGCTCGTCCTATTCTGCTGTTAATTCTTGTGATTGCATGGTGAAATTATTGTATTGTGTTTTCAGCTCTGTCAGATCCTTTAGGTTCCTTTTTACACTGGCTGTTTCATCCTTCAGCTCGTGTATCATTTTGTTGTGATTCTTAGTTTCCTTGGATTAGGTCTGCTATTCTCCCAAATTTCAGTGATTTTTGTTCCTATCCATATTCTGAATTATATTTGTTTTATTTTAGCCAGCTCAGCCTTGGTAGAAAACTGGTGTAGTCATTTGGAGGACATTGACACTCTGGTAACTTGAGTTACCAGAGTTTTTGCATTGGCTCTTTCTCATCTTTGCCTGTGGGTTTTTCATTTAACTGCATTGTAGATTAAGTACAGTCAATAGACTTTTTTTCTGGATGTTTTCACAAGACCAAGGCTTTGTTCAGGGTCTTGATTTGAAATTGACTTATTTTCTTTGGTGTCACAGTGAGATATGTTAGCAAGGTATTTTTGGTGTTGAAGCTTTGGAGGGTGATCCAGTAGGTGGCGTTTAGACATATCTGTTGGTTGGCAGGCATTTGTTCAGTTGTGTGGCTCCCCTACGTTTCCTCACAGTTGCAGTCATGTTCTTTCTCAATGCAGTGAAAAGTGTGAGTTCCTCTTCCCCTTTAGTACTAGCTCTAGATCGTGGCTTGGCACTCCTGGGCTATCCACAACAACTCTGTGGTGATCTCAGGGTTTCTGTTTCTTCCACAACTTGGAGAGAGCAGAGGAAGAGACCTTAGTGGTGGTTGTGGCTAAGGGTCTTTTGCATGTTTCCTAGGGGCTCCACCCCAGAGAGATGCAGATCAGCAATTGCTCAGTGCAATCATTCCAGAATAAATGGTCTGTGCTGTGGGCCCAAGCCAGGGCTTCTCTATCTGGTAACAAGCAGTAGGGGTATGTGGGACCCCTGGGAGACAGACTGGCATGTCTTCTTGGGTCAACTGCAGCTTGTTGGAGGTGTGGATAAGGCACTTAGGGTCTTTGCTTCTTTGTTAGTCTGAGGATAGCAAAGGCAGTCTTACTGCAGAAGCAGTGGCAGAGAGGCTTTCACTTGCCCCAGGAGGCTCTACCCAGAGAGTTGCAGAGCTGCTACTGAATCAGTAACCCTTGGAACCCAGACCTGGATGGCCAGCCAGGTGAGGAGATATAGAAATGGGCACACACGTAATAATATGGCCACATTTCTGTAGGGATGCTGTGGTATGCTGGGGTCCACTCCTGTCCTTAGTCTCCTTGGATATTCCACTACCTGGAGGTATCACTAGTGAAGGCTGTGAAACAGCCAAAATGGCAACCTTCCCCTCCCTCCAGGAGCTCTGTTCCAGGAAGGTACAAACCTGTTGCAGGCTCATAGACCCCTTTGGAGGTGGCTGGAGAGCTGAGTGGGACATCCTACTAAGTGATGAGAAACAGAATTGGGGACCTGATTTAAAATGCAGTCTGGACATGTTTTTGTGGAGCAGCTGTGCTGTGCTGGGGATCCACTGAAGCCCCCAGTTGCCTGGGACTCTCCAAAGCCCAAAGGGTGGAATGAGTAAGTTGCCCAAATGGCATAGATGGTTTCCTATCGCTCTCTTTGGGAACTCTATCTCAGGGAGGTTTTGATATCTCTGTCAGACAAAAAACAGCAGTAGGGGTAGGTGAAGGCCCCAGTTAGGAGGTGGTGCCCTGTGTCAACATATGGGGTGAGGGACTCACTTAGAACAGGAGTCGGGCCACAGTTTCATAGAGCAGCTGTGCTGTGCTTGGGGTCCTCTCCAGTCCTTGGGTGCATCAGACTCTCCAAAGTCCAAAAGGTGAAACAGCTAAGCTGCCCAAACAGCAAACATAGCATCCCACTCCTCCCTATGGGAGCTCCATCCAAGGGAGGTTTGAAACCTCTGTCTGCTGACAGGAGTAGCTAGACATGGGATGGTATAGTTATATACTCTGTCCACTGACAGGAGTAGCTATAGTTGGGATGGTCCACCTGGTGAGGAGGAACTGGATCAAGTAACCACTTACAAAATCATTCTGGCCACATTTTTGTAGAGCAGTTGTGCTGTACTGGGGTTTGTTTCAGCCCCCAGTTACCCCAGACTCTCCGAAGTCTGAAGGCTGGAACAGTTAAATTGGACAAACAGCAAAAATTATGGCCCACCCCTTCCCCCAAGAGCTCCATCTCACACTACTACCAGCAGTTGGTTGTAGTTTCAACCCAGTGGGTATTATCCTGTGAGTTGCTGTGGAAGTGGAGTCTGAAGACTGTTGCTGCTCAGTCCCCGGATTCAGCACCTTTCCTTTCCATGGTGTATATGTGTCACATTTTCTTTATCCAGTCTATCATTGATGGGCATTTGGGTTGGTTCCAAGTCTTTGCTATTGTGAACAGTGCCACAGTAAATATATGTGTGCATGCATTTTTATAATAGAATGATTTATAATCCTTTGGGTATATACCCAGTAATGGGATAGCTGGGTCAAATGGTATTTCTATTTCTAGATCCTTGAAGAATCACTGCACTGTCTTCCACAATGGTTGAATTAATTTACACTTCCACCAACAGTATAAAAGCATTCCTATTTCTCCATGTCCTCTTCAGCATCTGTTGTCCCCTGATTTTTTAATGATCACCATTCTAACTGGCAGGGGTAATATCTCAATGTGGTTTTGATTTGCATTTCTCTAATGACCAGTGATGATGAGCTTTTTTTCATGTTTGTTGGCTGCATAAATGACTTCTTTTGAAAAGTGTCTGTTCATATCCTTTGCCCACTTTTTGATGGGGTTGTTTGTTTTTTTCTGGAAAATTTGTTTAAGTTCTTGGTAGATTCTGAATATTAACGCTTTGTCTGATGGGTGGATTGCAAAAATTTTTCCCATTCTGTTGATTGTCAGTTCACTCCATTGATAGTTTCTTTTGCTGTACAGAAGCTCTTAAGTTTAATTAGGTCCCACTTGTCTATTTTGGCTTTTGTTGACATTGCTTTTGGTGTTTTAGTCATGAAGTCCTTGCCCATGCCTATGTCCTTGATGGTATTGCCTAGGTTTTCTTCTAGGGTTTTTATGGTGTTAGGTCTTATGTTTAAATCTTTAATTCATCTAGAGTTAACTTTTGTATAAGGTATAAGGAAGGGATCCAGTTTCAGCTTTCTGCATATGGCTAGCCAGTTTTTCCAACATAATTTATTAAATAGGGAATCCTTTCCCCATTGCTTGTTTTTGACAGGTTTGTCAAAGATGAGATGGTTGTAGTTGTGTGGTGTTCCTTCTGAGGCCCCTGTTTCGTTTCCTTGGTCTGTATCTCTGTTTTGGTACCAATACCATGTTTTGATTACAATAGCCTTGGAATATAGTTTGAAGTCAGGTAGTGTGATGCCTCCAGCTTTGTTTTTTTGTTTGTTTGTTTGCTTAGGATTGTTTTGGCTATGTGGGCTTTTTTTTATTTCATATGAAGTTTAAGGTGTTTTTCTCCAATTCTGTGAAGAAAGTCATTCGTAGCTTGATGGGGATAGCACTGAATCTATAAATTACTTTGGGCAGTATGGCCATTTTTATAATATTGATTCTTCCTAACCATGAGCATGGGATGCTTTTCCATCTGTTTGTGTTCTCTCTTATTTCCTTGAGCAGTGGTTTGTAGTTCTCCTTGAAGGGGTTCTTCACATCCCTTGTTAGTTGTATTCCTAGGTATTTTATTATCTTTGTAGCAATTATGAATGGGAGTTCACTATGGTTTGACTCTCTATTTGTCTATTATTGGTGTATAGGAATGCTTGTGATTTTAGCACATTGATTTTCTATCCTGAGACTTTGCTGAAGTTGCTTATCAGCTTAAGAATGTTTTGGGCTGAGACGATGGGGTTATCTAAATATATAATCATGTCGTCATGATTTGATGTTGTCTCCTCCTATTTGAATACTCTTTATTTATTTTTCTTGCCTGATGGCCCTAGCCAGAACTTCCAATACTATGTTGAATAGGAGTGGTGAGAGAGGGCATCCTTATATTGTTCCGGTTTTCAAAGGAATGCGTCCAGCTTTTGCCCATTCAGTATGATATTGGCTGTGGGTTTGTCATAAACAGATTTTATTATTTTGAGATATTCTCCAGTGATACCTAGTTTATTGAGAGTTTTTAGCATAAAGGGCCTCTCTGCCTCTATTGAGATAATCATGTGGTTTTTGTCTTTGGTTCTCTTTATGTGGTGGATTATGTTTGTAGGTTTGAGAATGTTGAACCAGCTTTGCATCGCTGGGATGAAGCCAACTTGATCGTGATGGATAAGCTTTTTGATGTGCTGCTGGATTTGGTTTGCCAGTATTTTATTAAAGATTTTTGCATCAATATTAATCATGGATATTGGCCTAAAATTTTCTTTTTTAGTTGCATCTCTCTGGGTTTTGGTATCAGGATGATGTTGGTCTCATAAAATGAGTTAGGGAGGATTACCTCTTTTGTAATGTTTGGAATAGTTTCAGGAGGAATGATACCAACTCTGCTTTGTACCTCTGATAGAATTCAGGTGTGAACCTGTCTCGTCCTGGACTTTTTGGTTGGTAGGCTATTAATTGCTGCATCAACTTCAGACCTTGTTATTGGTCTATTAAGGAATTCAACTTCTTCCTAGCTTAGTCTTGGGAGGGTGTAAGTGTCTAGGAACTTACCAATTTCTTCTAGATTTACTGGTTTATTTGCATAGAGGTGTTTGTAGTAATCTTTGATGGTAGTTTGTATTTCTGTGGGATTGGTGGTGATATCCCCTTTATCATTTTGTTATTGCATCTATTTGAATCTTCTTTCTTTTCTTTTAAGTGGGTGTTGAACAATGAGAACCTATGGACACAGGGAGGGAAACATTACACACTGGAGCCTGGAGGTTGGGGGGCTAGGGGAGGAATAGCATGGGATGAATAGCATGGGGTGGGGGGGGATTGGAGAGGCATAGCATTAGGAAAAATACCTAATGTAAATGACGGGACAATGGATGCAGCAAACCACTACCACAGCATGTGTGTACCTGTGTAACAAAACTGCATGATCTGCACATGTACCACAGAACTTAAAGTATAATAAATAAAGGCAAAAAATGAAATTGATCAAACTCAAATGTGAAAAGGCAAAATATACTTTGAAACTGAACATTCCTGTAACAGTACAATTGTACACACACAGATATACATACACACTCTCAAACACGTAAATCTAGCAAACTAAATTTCATGCACCTGAAAGCAATTTTGTAATGTTTTATTGACTTCTATTCATTTCTTGCCATTTGTCATTCTTATAAAATATTTTTGGTGATTTCTGTAAATGATTGGAAAATTGCACAGTTAAGTTTTTTGTTAGTAATTTTATTCATTTTTTAATTAGAAAAAGTGATTCATTTTAGCAAATTATATTGTCTCTGCATGTTTTCTTATGTTGCTTGAATTTTAAAATGTTGCCTCTGGCTGTAAATAAATTGTCAGGAAGTAAAATAATCAAAAGTAATGTTACCAGCCACTATTTCCCTTAACAACTTTGGTTCATCTCGAGGTGATTTTAGAGCATGCTTTATAGTCCCAATTTTTTCCATTTTCTATAGAATTGTTTTTTACATTTAATTCCTTTTTTAACCAGCAAGGCTTATTTTACCTAGTGTTTTTAACCATTATAAATTTATTTTTAATTTGTACTTATTTTCTTTTTCATAGGAAAGCAAAACAGAAAGAAGCCTTACAGCAGGAATAGGAGATGATTGGTTTTGGTGTTTGGAAAGTTTAAAACAAGCATAACAATTTTAGAGGTTGATTTAGTATTCAAGTCAAAATGTGAAATAAAGCGATGAAAAATAGGTAATTTCTCATTTGTTAATCAGTATATGGGGACATTTTGTGTCTTTTACCATACTTAATTGGGTGTTCCACTCCCTTAGATTGGCAAGTTATGGTGAATAAGATAAGCAGACAAGACCTGTTAAATACTAAACCAACTATTTCCTGAAAACATTCGTTTTCTGTTACTTCACTGTTTTTTACCATTTACATTTTTACCATTCTGCCATTTTAACCAATTGTTTTAAACCAAAATCTATTTCTTTTCTGTACTGTCTCCAGAGTTCAACACTTGAAACCTGCCAGTCCCAAAAGCTTCCCTTGCTCAAAAATGTCATCTACCTTACTATCAAAGTAAATGACAAACTTACTAGCTTAGCCTCTAGTCTTACATTCATAAGAGATAATCAATTACTGTTTGTTGGCTTTAAGAATAATATCATAGTAGTGTACTTCTAGTGAGATTGTTGTGCAGTGGATACTTAGTTAAGTGCTTTCCATTAATTATGTCATAGAGTTCCTTAAGATGACTTAATGTTACAGGTGCTGTTATTATCTTCCTTTTCCAGATAAAGAAGAAGGGAGTTGGAGAGATTAATAACTGCCCCAAGGACATACAAAATTTGAACTCACCTCTGTTGGACTCTCATGTTCTTTGGATTTCTTTCTACATATATCACTAGTCTTACTTTTATGGGTCCAAATCTTAGCTCTGCAACGAATTTTTAATTAAAAAAATTTATTATGGTAAAATATATATAAAACTTAACTTTGAGCCATTTTGAAGTGGACAAATCAGTTGTGTTAAGTGCATTCAGAATGTTGTACAACCATCCCCACTATCAACTTCCAGACATTTCTGCTATCCCAAACATAAGCTATGTAGCCACTAAGCAGTAATGCCCTATGAATCCTTACTCCCACCCCTTGTAACCTCTATTCTACTTTCTTTCTCTGTAAATTTGCCTATTCTATGTACCTCACATAAGTGAATTAATATTTCAATATTTGTTTTTGTGTGTAGCTTAGTTCACCTGGAAAATGTTTTCAAGATTCATCCATGTTTTAGAATGTATCAGAATCTATTTTCTTTTTAAAGCTGTATAATATTCTATTGTATGTATGTACTACATTTTGTTCATTTATTCATCTGTTTATGGACATATGAGTTGCTTCCACTTTCTGGCTATTGTGAATAATATTGCTTTGAATATTGCTGTTCAAGTGTCTGTTAAGTCACTGCTTTCAATTATTTTGGGTGTAGGCCTACCCATGGAATTCCTAGATCATATGATAATTGTCTGATCATATAATTCTATGTTTAACTTTTTAAAGCACTTCCATACTGTTTTCCACAACAGCTGCACTGTTTTCCTTTGTCACCAGCAATTCACAAGGGTTCCAATTTTTTCACATCATGGATAATACCTATTTTGTTTACTTTTCTTTTAATAATAGCCATTTTAATGAGTGTGAAATGGTATTTTATGATGGTTTTTACTTACATTTTCAAAATGATTAGTGATATTGAAACTTCTTGTGTGCTTATTAGCCATTTGTATATTTTCTTTGGAGAAATGTCTATTCAAGCCCTAATTTGGTTTGCCTGTGTCAACAGCCAAATCTCATCTTGAATTGTAGTTACCACAATCCCCGTGTGTCCTGGGAGAGAACCGGCTGGAGGTAATTAAATCATGGAGTAGGGTTAGCCCATGCTGTTCTCGTGATATTGACTAAGTCTCACAAGATCTGATGGTTTTAAAAAGGTCAGTTTCCTGTGCACACTCTCTTGCCTGCTCCCACGTGAGGTGTGCCTTTGTTCCTCCTTCACCTTCCACCGTGATCGTGAGGCCTCACCAGCTGTGTGAAACTGTGAGTCCATTAAACTTCTTTTCCTTTAGATATTACCCAGTCGCAGGTGTGTCTTTTTTAGCAGCATGAGATGAGACTAATACAAGCTTCTTACCTATTTTAAACTGTTTTTTTGTTGTTGTTGTTGTTGTTAGGTTTTCAATTTTTTATTTAAAATATTTAAGAAGTGTGAACTATGAATAGGAAACTGTGTTAGACCATTTTGAGGGATAAAAAATGAGATAGTTCTGGCTCTTAAGTAATAACGACTTAAGTAACTTAACGACTACTTGCATGTAAGTAGTTGTGATACTGGTACACTAAAGACAATAGACAAAAGATGAATAAAGATGAGAAGTTTCCAAAGAGGCAATAGCAAAGGGGACAAGAAGGGGACATGGCATATTTTTAAAGTGTTTTGAGAAATAATCAAATAATCCTGCATGAAATCAGTTGCACTGGAAATGAGCTTGAAAGGATGGATTGAATTTCAACAGACATCCACAGGACTAGGAGAACATTCAGGTAGAAGGTATGGCATAAATTAAAAAAAATAAATGCAGAAAATTTTTGTGCACCATCAGCTATTTCAGTTTGCTCACCAAGGTTGAATAAAGCTTTCCTGTAGAGGGCCTTGAATGTCAGAATAATGGATTTCTAACTACTTTAGTAAGCAGTTGGAAGCTTGCAGAAATTTTTGAGAAGGAGAAAGATCGGAAGAGAGCTGTAACTTATTTATTCAATTCTCATGCTTTTGTTTAGCAGTATATGTTAGATACTTTGCACATAACAGGCATCCAATAAATAATTAGTAGCTAGCACAGAACCATATGTACCAGTTCATTTTCTGATTCATCATTTATCTAAATATGTAGAATATCAATGGAATTTTAAACAATCTGATTCTCTATATAATTATTTTGTCAAAGCTACCAATGCTGTTCTAGAATAATGAATGGGTTACCTGAGTGTGTCTTTTATGCCAATGGATTTTATAGAAACTGCAGCTGTTTTATCAGAATATATCTTTGCTGAGACATTTAAGAAGAAAATAGAGCTATTATAAATAGAATACAGGACCTCAAACCAGGCCTCAATCCCTTTTCTAGCTGCAGATATGAAACACTAGATGGTTCCAGCCTACACTCTGTGATTCAGTCCTGTGATCGTAAACATGAATAGCTGTAATTTTTTTTTTCAAAATAGAAACAGTTTACATTTAAATCAACACAGAGAAGGAAAAGACTTTGTTACAGTCACCAGATTAAATGGCATCTTTTTTTTCTTCCACACAAGAATACTGTTTGCAGTTTCTGAGATCAGCAGAAATTGAGGCATTGGTGAACTTGCTTAGTGCTTAAAATGGCTTTTTCATGAGAAGGGACTAATATAAGCTCCTTACTTATTTAAAAACTGTTTCTTTTTTCTCGTTGGGTTTTAAATTTTTTATTTAAAATATTCAAGAAGTGTGAACTATGTTTAGGGAACTTCGTTAACCATTTTTAGAGACAAAAAGTAAGGTAGTTCTGGCTCTTAAGTATTTGTGGCTACTGTGAAATAATATTGCTATGAATTTTGGTGTTCAAGTGTTAACATGTTAAGTCTGTATGATTCAACCATAAACCAGAAGGCCAATTTAAAACAATTCAGATTCACTCTAAGTGGTTAACATTTACACCACATAAAGACATTATTGTCAAAAGGGAAATAAAAAGTTCAGAAGTTGCAATAAACCTGTGTGAATAATTGAAGGTGAGGATCACTACCTTTTTTGAATGCCTACATTTGATCAGACAATGTGATGGACTTGTGACATGTTTTCCCCAATATTCCTGTGTGGTAGATGTTATTCATCTAAAAGTGTAGACAAGACAATAGTTATATAGAGTTATGCAGTAATTAGGCTTGGTCAACAACTGTCTTCAGAATATATGGCTTAACACAGCGAGGGTTAATTTCCCATTCTTTTCATAGTCTAATTGGGTCAACAGGACGCTTCTACATCATGCAATCATTGAGGAACTTGATGGGAAGTCATTTCACCAAGTGTTCACACCATCTTTCAGGGCTTTGAAATTCTCCCCTGGATGTTTTATATCCAACTGGCAGGTGAGGGAAAGAAAAACCAAGGGGCATAGCTTGAGAGGTTAGAGAAACAAATCTACTTCAGCACAAGTTAATGTGCTGAAGTAGATTCTTTTGTTATGATGTTATCAAAACCCAACTCCTAACCACTCTTTTGAGTTGCCCATCTCTGAATGCTCCCATGTATGTGCCTGATGCACATGTTAATACATTTGTTTTTTTTTCATCTTATTAATCTGTCTTTTGTCAGTGTCATTTATAGTGCCCCTGCCAGTAAATCTAAGATAGGCAGAGAAAAAGTATTTTTCCTTCCCTACACTGTAATGTACAGCAAAGCCTACCACAACAAAGGATTATTCAACCCTAGATGTCAATAATGCTGTAGTTGTGACACCTTGGGTTAGACTGTAAGGTTTGTAAGGGTGGGATTGTGCCTGCTATGTTCATTATTATGTCTCAGGCTCCTAGGATCATCACTGGCATAATAATTATGTGTTGACTGAATAAATGAAAAGAGATGGAAATGAGGAAGATGAGAAAAAGACACCTGAGTCAAGATACTGCCCCTTTGTTAGGTGCCGAGACAGGCTTTTCTGTTATGTACTCCCATGCTCTGTACATGCTGGTGGGTAAATTCAAGGCTGTATATCCCCATGTAATAGGAAGAAGGTTGAGACCAAATTCTAGGTGCACAGGGGTTGATAACCACAGCCATGAAAAACCACACAGGCAAAATGGTTTCCAAGTTTTTTTTTTGTTTTTTTTTTTTTTTTTTTTTGAGACAGAGTTTTGCTCTTGTTGCCCAAGCTGGAGTGCAATGGCACAATCTCAGCTCACTGCAACCTCCGCCTCCTGGGTTCAAGCGATTCTCATGCCTCAGCCTCCCCAGTAGCTGAGATTACAGGTGCCTGCCACCACAC
This sequence comes from Callithrix jacchus, assembly GCF_049354715.1. NCBI lineage: Eukaryota > Metazoa > Chordata > Mammalia > Primates > Cebidae > Callithrix > Callithrix jacchus. The sequence goes on from NC_133524.1 coordinate 142,932,817, forward strand.
CCAACTAATTTTCATACTTTTGGTAGAGATGGGATTTTACCATGTTGGCCAGTCTGGTATCAAACACTTGACCTCAGGTTATCCACCTGCCTCTGCTTCCTAAAGTGTAGGGATTGCAGGTGTGAGCCACTGTGCTTGGCCCCAAATTGATTTTAATCTTACAAATGCTTGCTATTGAGCATTTCTATGCCATATTTTAGAAACATTAGAGATTTTAAAAGTTGATGAAATTATGAGATTAATTGAAGTACATAATTAGTCATATGTAGATTCTTTTTTTTTTTTTTTTGAGACAGAGTTTCGCTCTTGTTACCCAGGCTGGAGTGCAATGGCGCGATCTCGGCTCACCGCAACCTCCGCCTTCTGGGTTCAGGCAATTCTCCTGCCTCAGCCTCCTGAGTAGCTGGGATTACAGGCACGCGCCACCATGCCCAGCTAATTTTTTGTATCTTTAGTAGAGACGAGGTTTCACCATGTTGACCAGGATGGTCTCGATATCTTGACCTCGTGATCCACCCGCCTCGGCCTCCCAAAGTGCTGGGATTACAGACTTGAGCCACCGTGCCCGGCCTCATATGTAGATTCTTATGTGTCACTGGTGCACACAACCACACACACATGATTGGAATTTCTTTTGCTTCCTTCAATTGAGATCATGCAGCATGTTCAGTTTTATGACTTTGCGTTTCCCTTAATAATATTTCATGATCTTTACATATCAGGATATAAATATATATGTAGACATATAGATGCATACACTCTAGTCTTTTTTTAATAGCTGACTAGTATTTCCTGACATCCATCTCCCATAATTTCCTTTCAATCCCTTATTGTGAACATTTAGGTCATTTTCTATTTGTTGTTATTACCAAAAAAAATGTATTTTCTCTGATTCTTTTTTTTTTCTGAGACAGAATCTTGCTCTGTCATCCAGGCTGGAAGTGTAGTGGCACAATCTTGGCTTACTGCAACCTCCGCCTCCCGGGTTCAAGTGATTCTGCTACTTCAGCTTCCTGAATAGCTGGGACTACAGGTGCATGCCACCACACCCAGCTGAGTTTTTGTATTTTTAGTAGAGACAGGGTTTCACTGTGTTAGTCAGGATGGTCTGGATTTCTTGACTTCATTATCTACCCACCTTGGCCTCCCAAAGTATTGGGATTACAGGTGTGAGCCACCACACCCAGTCTCAGACTCTTGGTCTTTCGGAAAAATTTTCTTAGTGTATCTGTGCATTTCCTCAATCTAATTCGATAAATATTTTGGTCCATGCAGGATTTATACTTCAGCCTCTCTTGAATAAATATGTTTTTTTCATTCCTTCACTTATTTATTCTTTGAGTTACAAACAATCCAGTTATCTTTTAGTTATTTTTAAATGTGAAAATCAGTTATTATTGACTATAGCCACCCTATTTGTCAATCAAATGTTAGGTCTTTTTCATTCTTTCTGTTATTTCATAATCATTAAACATCCCCATCTCCCTACCCAGCACCCCCCTCCTACCCTTCCCAGCCTTGGGTAACCATCATTCTCTCTATGTCCTTGAGTTCAATTGTTCTGGTTTTTAGATCTTACGAATACATGAGAAAATGCGGTGTTTGTCTTTCTGTGCCTGGCTTGTTTTGCTTAATATAATGTTCTCCAGTTCCATCCATGTTGTTGCATATAATAGGATCTGAAATTTTTAAGGCTAAGTAGTACACCGTTGTGTATAAGTACCCCATTTCTGTCATCTATTCATCTCTTTTTTTAGAAAATAATTATTTGATTTTATTTTAAGTTCTGGTATACATGTGCAGAATGTACAGGTTTGCTGCATAGATGAAAGTGTGTCATGGCGGTTTTCTGCACCTATCAACCCATCACTTAGGTATTAATCTCCACCTGCATTAGCTATTTATTCTGAAGCTCTGTCTCCCCACAACCCTTCCCTCCCTATGTCCACATGTTCTCATTGTTAGCTTCTACTTATAAGTGAGAACATGTGGTGTTTGGTTTTCTGTTCCTGCATTTGTTTGCTGAAGATAATGGCTTCCAGCTCCATCCATATCCTTGCAAAGGACATGATCTCATTTCTTTTTATGGCTGTATAGTATTCCATGATGTATATGTACTACATTTTCTTTATCAAATCTGGTAATTGATGGGAATTTAGATTGATTCTATGTCTTTGCTATTGTAAATTGTGCTGCAATGAACATACACATGCCTGTATCCTTGTAATAGGATGATTTATATTCCCTTGGCTATATACCCAGTAATGGGATTGCTGGGTCAAATGGTATCTCTGGTTCTAGGTCTTTGAGGAATTGCTACACTGTCTTCCACAATGGTTGAGCTAATTTACATTCCCACCAAAAGTGTAAAAGCATTCCTATTTTTTCCACAGCCTTGGCAGTATCTGTGTCTTCTTTACTTTGTGATAATCACCATTCTGACTGACATAAGATAGTATTACATTGTGCTTTTGATTTGCATTTCTCTAATTATCAGTGATGTTGAGCTTTTTGTCATGTGTCTCAACCACATAAATACCTGCTTTGGAGAAGTGTCTGTTCATGCCCTTTGCCCACTTTTTAAGCAGGTTGGTTTCTCTTGCAAATTTGTTTAAGTTCCTGTAGATATGGTTTGCCAGTGTTTTATTGAGGATTTCTACATTGATGTTCATCAGGGATATTGGCCTAAAGTTCTATTTTTTGTTGTATCTCTGTCACGTTTTGGTATCAGGATGATGCTGGTCTCATATAATGAGTTAGGGAAGAGTTCCTCCTTTTCAGTTGTTTGGTATGATTTTAGAATAGCTGGTACCAGCTCCTGTTTGTACCTCTGGTAGGATTTAGCCTAGGAACAGACAGATATAGCTTTTTTTTCAGTTTGTAGGCTATTTATTATTGCTTCAATTTCAGAACTTGTTACTGGTTTATTCAGGAATTGAACCTTTTCATGGTTCAGTCTTGGGAGGGTGTATGTATCTAGGAATGTATCCATTTCTTCTAGATATTCTACTGTATTTGCATAGAGGTGTTTATAGTATTCTCTAATAGTTGTTTTTATTTCTGTGGGGTCAGTGGTAATCTCCCCTTTGTCATTTTTGTTGTCTCTATTTAATTCTTCTCTCTTTTCTTTCTTGTTAGTCTAGCTAGTGGTCTGTTAATTCTTTCAAAAAAAACAGCTTCTGAATTCATTGATTTTTCTTTAAGGTTTTTTTATGTCTCTGTCTCCTTCAGTTCCACTCTGATCTTGGTTAATTCTTGTCTTCTGCTAGCTTTGGGGTTTGTTTGCTCTTGGTTCTCTAGTTCTTTTAGTTGTGATGTTAGCATTTTACTTTGAGGTCTTTCTAGATTTTTGATGTGGGCATTTAGTGCATAAATTTCCCTCTTAACACTACTTTAGCTGCATTCCAGAGATTCTCGTACATTGTCTCTTTGTTCTCATTGCTTTCAAAGAACTTGATTTCTGCCTTAATTTCATTATTAATTTCATTCAGGAGCAGGTTGTTCAATTTCCATGTAGTTATGTGGTTTTGTATTAGATTCTTAATCTTGAATTTTAATTTGATTGCACCCTGGTCTGAGACTGTTATAATTTCAGTTATTTTGGATTTTTTGATGACTGTTTTACTTCTAATTATGTGGTCAATTTTAGAGTAGGTGGCACGTTGCGGTGAGAAGAATGTATATTCTGTTGTTTGGGGTAGAGAGTTCTGTAGGTGTCTATTAGGTTCACATGATTCAGAGCTGAGTTCAAGTCCTATCTTTCTTAATATTCGGTCTTGATGATATGTCTAATATTGACAGTGGGCTGTTAAAGCTTCCCACTCTTATTGTGTAGGAGTCTCTTTGTAGGTCTCTAAGAATTTGATTTATGAATATGGGTGCCTCTTTATTTGGTGTATATATATAATAGTTAGCTCTACTTGTTGAATTGATCCCTTTATCATTATGTAATGTTCTTCCTTGTCTCTTTTGATCTTCTTTGGTTTAAAATCTGCTTTGTCAGCAACTAGGATTGTAAACCCTGTTTTGTTCTGCTTTCTATTTGCTTCGTAAATTTTCCTCCACCCCTTTATTTTGAGCATATGTGTCATTGCATGCAAGATGGGTCTCTTGAATACAGCACACTGTTGGGTTTTGACTCTATCTGTCTTGCCATTCTGTGTCTTTTAATTGAGGAATTTAGCCCATTTACATTTAAGGTTAATATTGTTATTCACGGATTTGGTCCTGTCCTAATGATGCTAGCTGGTTATTATGCAGACTTGTTGATATAGTTGCTTCATGGTACCATTAGTCTTTGTACTTTGGTATGTTTTTAAAGTGGCTGGTAATGTTTTTTTCTTTCCATATTTATTGCCTTTTTTTAGGAGCTCTTGCAAGGCAGGCCTGGTGGTGACAAATTTCCTCAACATTTTCTTGTCTGAAAAGGATTTTATTTCTCCTTTACTTATGAAGCTTAGTGTGGCTAGATATGAAATTCCTAGTTGGAAAATTTTTTTTTTTTAATGTTGAATATTGGCCCCCAATTTCTTTTGGCTTGTAGGGTTTCTGCTGAGAGGTCTGCTGTTTGTCTGATGGGCTTCCCTTTGTCAGTGACCTGGCCTTTCTCTCTGGGTGTCCTTAACGTTTTTTCCTTCATTTTGACTTTAGAAAACCTGATGATTTTGTGTCTTGGTGTTGATTTTCTCATGGAGTATCTTACTGGGCTTCACTGAGTTTCCTAGATTTGAATGCTGGCCTGTCTTGTTTTCTTAGGAAAGTTTTACTGGATAATATCCTGAAGTATGTTTTTCAACTTGGTTCCATTCTCCCTGTCTCTTTCAGGTATCTCAATTAGACATAGGTTTGGTCTTTTTGCATATTCCCATTATTCTCAAAGTTTTTGATCATCCCTTTTAATTCTTTTTTCTCTAATCTTGTCTGCCTGTCTTATTTCAGCAAGATAGTCTTCAGATTCTGAAATCTTTTCTCTGGTCTACTTGGTTATTGATACTTGTGGTTGCATTGGGAAGTTCTCATATTGTGTTTTTCAGCTCCATCAGGTCATTTATTTTCCTCTCTAAACTGGTTATTCTGGTTAACAGCTCTTGTAATGTTTTACCATGTTTCTTAGTTTCTTTGCATTGGGTTAGAACATGCTGTTTTAGCTCAGCAAAATTTATTGTTAGCTACCTTCTGAAGCCTACTCTGTCAATTTATCCATCTCAGTCTCTGCTCAGTTCTGTGTTCTTGCTGGACAGGTGTTAATAATTTGCAAGATAAGAGACACTTTGGTTGCTTGAGTTTTCAGGGCTTTTTTGTTGTTTCTTTCTCATCTTTGAGTTTGTCTAGCTTTCATCTTTAAGGTTGCTGACCTTTGGATGGAGTTATTGTGGGAACTTTTGTGTTGATGCTATTGTTGTTGTTTTCTGTTTGTTTGTTAGTTTGTTTGTTTTTAATAGTCAGGCTCCTTTTGTGTTGGGCTGCTGTGATTTTCTGTTGATCCACTTCAGATCTTATTCACGTGGTCTCTTCCACCCCTGGAGGTGTTACCAGTGGAGGCTACAGAATAGCAAATATGGCTGACTGCTCCTTCTTCTGGGATCTCTTTCCCAGAGGGGCACCAACATGATGTTGGCAGGAACACTCCTATATAACACTCCTGATGACCCCTGTTGGGAGTTCTTACCCACTCAGGAAGCAAGACGTCTGAGACCCACTTAAGGAAGCACTCTGGCTGCCCCTTGGTTGAGGTGGTGTGCTATACTGTGGGGAATCCCACTGGTCCAGGCTTCCTAGATTCCTCAGAGCCAGCAGCGGGGAAAGACTAAGTCTGCCTATCCACAGCGTTAATGGCCACCCTTGCCCCCAGGGCTCAGTCCCAGGGAGATCAGTGTTCTGTTTCTAAATTCTGGGCTCGATTTTCTAAAATTTTTACATGGAGGCCCTGCCCGGTGAGGAAGGATGGGTCAGGGTTCAGCCTAAAGAAGCAGTGTGGCCACAATCTGCCACAGCCACTGTGTTATGCTCTGGCGAATTTTTCCTGAACTCAAACTGTCCAGTTTCCCTGGCACCAACAGCGGAAATTTGGCAGACTGGAACTTCAGTTATGGTTGCTATCCTTTTCCCTGGGAGCTTGGTTATCTTAGGCAGCAGGCAGCTGCAGTGATTTTGGCCTCCCCACCTCCAGGGTCATCATTGTCTTAGGTGCTCTTTAGCTATGTGGCCTCTGTGAATCTGCATAACTCTGTGCTTGTGACCTGATGCCCTGCTGTGGGCTTACAGGGGAAATCTCCTGATCCATGGGTTGCATAGATCAGTGGAAATAGCATGGTTTCCCAGGCAGGGTAGCATCATCACTCACCACCTCCTTAGGCTGGAGTGGGGAGCTCCCCTCATCTATGTAGATTTAGAGATTTTGTCCAGGAGTCAGGGAAGAGAGTCAAATACCTTAGAAGTCTTTCTGGTGTTCTACTGTACTCTGGCCAGGCCACAAGAAGCAGTTCTTCCCACTCTTACCTCTCCTTTGTGAAGGCAGAGAAACCTTACTCCATAGCTGTTGCCACCCTAGGCCATGAGGAGTATGACAGACTAATGCAGATCTTCTCTTAAGTTTCAATCATTCTTGAAAATCAGCTTGGGGTAAATGTTGCTTGGCCTGGAAATCACACTTCATGGGGGTGGTCTCCTGTCTGTCCCAGGGCAAGTTCAGAAATGCAGCCCAAGAGTCAAGTCCTGGAATCGGGGGCCCCAAGAGCCTACTTGGTGCTATACTCTGTGGCCATGCTGGTACCTGAGGTGCAAGACAAAGTCACCTATACTTTTTTCTCTGTATGTCTCAAGCAGAAGTAGTTTTGCCCTGTAGGTATCACAGCTGGTAATGTGCTGAGTCTCACCTAAGCCAGCAAGTCTCTGAAGCTCATCCAAGGCCCTTGACATAGTACCTGGGTATCATTGCTGGTTATTCAGGGCACAAGGACCCTTCAGGTAGCAGATGATGAATGCTGCCAAGGCTGGGACCTTTCCTTCAAAGCAGCAGGTTCTATTATGGCCCACATAATATCTAGAAATTTTAACAAGTGCTAGGGGGCCTCATGACTCTGGTGCCCTATCTTTCTGTGTCTGTGCTGGTATCCAAGATGCAAGATAACATCCTCCCCAGTCTTCCTTCTTTCCTTAAGCAGAAGAAAGGGGTCTCCTTTGGAGCTACAAGTTGTGCAGTCTGGTATTAGGGAAGGGTGATGCCAGCACTTCCATTGGCTGCACCAGCTGGTATCTCAATAGATCCTATGCACACTCTCCATCCCCCACTAAGTCCATTGTCTTTGGGCCTAGTTTAGCACTAAGATGCACCTAAGAGTGCAGTTCTTATGATGCAGACTGTCATTTACATTTACTTAAGAGACAGAGCACTTTGGCTCTCAAGAGAGAGGCTTGTGGGAACTCAAGATCTGTCCACTGGGATCAGTGGTTCCCCTCTGGCTAGGGCTGGTTTAAATGTTCCTTCTGAGGGTGAGCATTAGCTGAGTATGGTCCTGTTGTTCTTTCAGCTCTAACCAGACTGCACTAAGTTCAGTTCTTCACAATTGCTGTTTCCTCCCTCCTGCAGTGTCCAGAGCAGCTCTCTGAATCCATAGCTACTGCTGAGGCTGCAGGAGAGTTTCGGGGAATGATAGGTGGAGGGTTCTATTCCACCATCTTGCTCTTCATATCCAAGTAAATAATGAATTAAAATGTTTTCTTCTTTTCCCTCCTCCCTTGTTTTACCTCCTGTGGCTGCTATTCATTATAGTTGTGTGTCTTACATTGATTCTGATATCAGAGAAGAACTTCATGTCATCTGTTTGCCTTTTTGTTTTTTTTGATGTAGCACATTTTTTTCTACTCTATGGTTTCTCCCTACAAAGACCTTCCTCTATGGTTTACTCCTATAGACACTGAATTAGTGAATATTGAGCCACTGCTCTTATGGGAAATAGAAAGATAGATATTGCTTGCACACACACACCTGTGTCTCACATAGATTATAATCTTAAATCCTAAAGTCAACTCATCCTGGTTTGCTTCCTTTTCTTTACAGTAACTTACTAAAGAGAACAAATGAGGTTCAGAAGTGATAAGTGACTCACTGGAGGCCAACTCACTAAGTGAAGCCAAGGAGTTTAAGCCTTGCCTAACTGACCGCAGGGCTGGAGTTTCTTGTATCACACTGCACTGTCCACTGCCCTTTACTGTTGCATCCACTGTTCCATCCAGTTTACCTTAGTATGAAAGCTTAAACAAGAATACAGTACATAACCTTGTTTGTTGTCACCTCTGAGCATGAGAGTCAAGTGACAAATTTTTAATCACTCTATACATGTACACTAATGACAGGAAAAACTCTCCAAATATTGATTTTGGGGGTACAGATAAATTTTAACAAGTAGGCAAATTTGCAAACACAGTGGAATCCACGAACAATGAGGGTCTACTTTATCTTCATTGCTATGATTTCCAGGTTATTTTGGGACACAAATGCAATAATTTAATTCTTTGTACTTCTTGGGCCAATTTGTGACCTCCCATAGTCCTATAAATATCACACTCTAGATCTAATTGGTGAATATTAACTACTACAACTTGAGAGGTTAAGAGTCAAAAACTTTTCTTTGTTCAAAAACACAAATAACTTTTAACTTGGTTTTCTCCATGTTAAATGTGAGCATTGAATTAGGTGATCTTTAAGATTTTTACTGGAATTGTACTAGTTTCCTATGGCTGTTTTAACAAATTACCACAAACTTGAAGCTTAAAACAACATAAGGTATTATCTCACAGAAGACTTAAATCATTGTCACTGGGCCAAAATCAAGGTGTTGTCGAGACCAAACTACCTCTGCAGGCTCTAGGAGATAACGCATTCCCTGTCTCTTTCGATCTCTAGAGGCTGACAACAGTCCATGAATTGTGGTCACATTACTCCAATCTTCAATATCAATATCTTGAAATATCTGTTTCATCTTCACGTTGCCTTCCTGTTTGTGCATTTGTTAAATCCCCTTCTGCTTTTTTTTTAAATGATACAAGTAATTCCATTTAAGATCCACTTGAATAATCCGGGATAATCAGCCCATCTCAAGATCTTTTTTTTTTTTTTTTAATTTTTTATTGGATTATAGGTTTTGGGGTACATGAGCAGAGCATGCAAGACAGTTGCGTAGGTACACACATGGCAGTGTGCTTTGCTTTTCTTCTCCCCTTCACCCACATTTGGCATTTCTCCCCAGGCTATCCCTTCCCACCTCCCCCTCCCACTGGCCCTCCCCTTTTCCCCCCAATAGACCCCAGTGTTTAGTACTCCCCTTTCTGTGTCCATGTGTTCTCATTTTTCATCACCCACCTATGAGTGAGAATATGCGGTGTTTCATTTTCTGTTCTTGTGTCAGTTTGCTGAGGATGATGTTTTCCAGATTCATCCATGTCCCTACAAACGACACGAACTCATCATTTCTGATTGCTGCATAATATTCCATGGTCACATCTTCAAAGAACCTTTGCCTTATAAAGAAACATTTATGTGGTCTAAGGATTACAACCTGATATTTTTGGGCAGCCATTATCCACCCAACTACAGTAGTCCACCAGGAATCTTAAGTCTCGCCATGAAATACAAAATCAGGACCTAGAAGTCAACAGGGAGCACACAGTCTATAGTGCTTGTATACATACTTATATTTCATAAGCCACCAGGGTTGGTCTTTATCCAAACTTATGGAATTTTATCTAAGTGGATGAAGGTCATTCTAAGCAACATGAGAATGTTTCAGATAAGATGTATTGTGTAATTTGGCTGTGCTTTTGTCAACAAGCTGATTACCATCCAAGCCTTCCTCATAGAAGGACCTAAAATAAGTGACTCCTCTAGAAGCATCTGACAATGATTTTGTACCTGCTAAAATTTCCTCAGGGCAAGTGGTGCAAGGAAGTGGTATAATTTCTCTGGCTCTCACAACTTCTAAAGTGAAGTCTGCTGTGGCATATAAACAAATTAATTGGTCAGAAACCTGATACTACACAGGTTAACATTAGTCATATAGATATTTACTATTCAAAAAAGTTAAAATAAACTGAAATGAACAGAATGATTTTGGAAATCTTCTTCCCTCCTGCCATACATCTAAGCATCTGGATTTATCACTTCAAGGCAGGGTAACATTAAATAGCCAGACACTTATAAAATGGCTTGTTGGTCTTCCCTAGAATTTCCAGACCCACATGAAAGATAGGCTTCCTTTTTATTGATTGCCAAACTTTTTATGTGGAGGTGGTATTTGCCGCATACAAACTGTGGCTTTGGTAATTCTGGAGAATCATTGGCTTGTTTCAAACTCTTTAAATTCTTGTGTTGGATGATTTGTGGCCCAGCTGGAAGAAATGAAATTATAGGATTAAATAAGACTAATTTTGCCCCAGAAGAGAATTGATTTCATGATTGCTTTTTCCTGCAAATCTGAACAATATTCTGGTTGTCTACTTATCTGATTTAGTCACAAACATTGAAGTTAAGTGACTGAACAAATAAGATAAACTCTTTATCTTTCTAACAGTTATGTACATATACCCTTTTCACTTACATACTGGAATTTCTATAATTCAGCCCTGGTTACTACTGTTAGCCAGAGCTCAAAAGGGAATTTTGTTTCTAGTTAAATAATAAATTGGGCAATTTCTATAATATTCTTTTTCATTTTCTGTGTTAAGCATTGCTAAAAGCTAAGGTTTTAGTGGGGAAATAAGGAGTTAGGTCCCACCATTTGTTACGTTGTTGTTTGCATGGTTTTTTAGGCTTTTTTTTTTTAATTTTGCGTGCCATAAAATTTCTGCATTTTAAAATACATAGGTAGTTAAGACAAAATTGATATTTGCTGCTGGGATGAGCCAATTCTTGTGACTTTTGCCTTACTTAAGTTGTGTTTTATGGAGCTTTTGTACAATTGGAGGATAAATATTCTTGGAAACATCTAACAATATACTTTTGACTCTTAATAATATTACCATTGAACTGTAATTTAGCAATATTGCTTCTAGAGTCTGAGAGAATACATTCAGGCTTCTTCATCCAATATTTTGACTTTCACTTTTAGAGAATGAATCAACAAGTCCTCTGGATACAAGATATTATCTGCTACCTTTAGCCACAGTATTTGAAATTAAGCTTGAGAGAAGAGAGTTATCAAACTGACCGCAGACAAGTATGCCTTTCAAAAAAATAATATCACAGAATAAATAAGAGTTTACCTTTTTATATGCCTGAGGAAACCAAATGTACAAGAAGGTCAAAATGTCTAATGACTTCAGATCAAAACTCTGTCTATATTATAAGCTAATAGGCCTTGCTCCTACTGTGATATTTACTTCCCAAAGCATCTCATATTTTGGGTTCCAGTTTGCCCTTAAATAAAATGTTGGTGTTATACCACATGCTGTCTAAATTTTCTTTAATTAATAAAGGTGATTAATAAAATGCAAACATATTGCAGCAGGCTAGAGACTGATAGTTAAAATGAAATATGAGAACAATAAATGCTCAATCTTGTCCTTGGGTCCAAAAAGCAAACCATACACCCAAAGAATGTGGGAGACACAGGTTAATATGGATGTTGGAGTTGTTGAGAATAAGTTTTAGGATGACAAAAATCATAAGGGGTCAGTATACTGTTTAGCCACTAAAACAGTTAATTAAGTACTTCTTTGGCTATATCACTCCAGAAGTATGTAACTTTAACTGAGAGATGGCATTTCCAGCTATATTGCACTGGTATTACCATGTAGGGTCAAGAATAGGCATCTGGATGTTAAATAAACTTCTAAAGATCTTGTGAAGAGTGAATCAAGAAATTCAGGGTGGTGCCTCTGGGAGAACACCAATTCTGCCTTCAAACACATTAAATTTTGTTTGCCCTTCAAGATGCCTTTTCTACCCTTGTCTAGAGCTCAAAAGGGAATTTTGTTTCCAGTTAAATAATAAATTGGGAAATTTCTATAATATTCTTTTTTGGCTTCTGATTGGGTTTAACCAATAAAAACCACCAATAAAATCCAGCTAGAGGGGAAGAGAGGAAAGTCAGGGGATTTATTTCCCTATGACCTTCCGGTTCGACTTTGACTTAACAGTGTCTGTGTTCTTCTCCTGAAAATCGTAGCTCCTGTTGGACTTCCTTCTCTTAAACCTGCTTTCTCCCTGGAATTCACCCTCTTGCCCTCTCAACAACCTACTAGCCCAGGTTTCTTCAGCTCTCTTTCTATTCATGCCCTTGTACATAGGCACTTTATTAAAATCTTTTTTTTTTTTTTGAGATGGAGTTTCACTCTTGTTACCCAGGCTGGAGTGCAATGGCATGATCTCGGCTCACCGCAACCTCCATCTCCTGGGTTTAAGCAATTCTCCTGCCTCAGCCTCCTGAGTAGCTGGGACTACAGGTATACACTACCATGCCCACCTAATTTTAGTAGAGATGGGGTTTCTCCATGTTGGTCAGGCTGATCTCAAACTCCTGACTTCAGGTGATCTGCCTACCTTGGCCTCCCAAAGTACTGGAATTACAGGAGTGAGCCACCGTACCTGGCATATTTAAATCTTTAGAGTGTGTTTCCCACTTGAATATTGATGGATAACAGCCTTCATATGAAAGGCAGGCTACAGTGTGTGTTTCTAGAGGAAAGTGCTAACATTAAAAGATAAAATTTCTGAGAGAGAGTGTGTGATTTAGCACTTCTACTGCAAGAGCTCTCTTAAAATCAACTGGGTGCCCTCAGAAGGTAGAGTACCCCTCTCAGGGGAGGTGTTCAAGTAAAACACCAAAACATTTGTTGTCATTGTCATTTGTTTTTTTTAAAGGAGAGGAGGAGGGTGGGTATAGATGAGAGTTAGGAAGAGATAACTTTTAAAATGTTATTTAACTTGATGTAGGAAATGGTAAATTGTGTTGAAGCACTTTATTTCTTCTCATTTGCATCTGAATTTGCCATTGCAAAGTAATCAGAACTCATAAATTGAGTGCTGAGGCCTGGTGGGTGGATCGGTAGGCCAGGGGATGAAGACCATCCTGGCCAACATGGTGAAACCCCGTCTCTACTAAAAATAGAAAAATTAGCTGGGCATGGTGGCAGGTGCCTGTAATCCCAGCTACTCGGGAGGCTGAGGCAGAAGAATCGCTTGAACCAGGGAGTCAGAAGTTGCAGTGAGCTGAGATCGTGCCACTGCACGCCAGTCTGGTGACACAGCGAGACTCTGTCTCAAAAAAAAAAAACCAAAAAATGAATTGAATAATGAGCCACGCCACACAACTGGGCTCACCTCCAACCTGAGCATCTTGTGTTGCGGCATACTAACAGGCAATCCAGGGGAAGAAGTACAACAGGCAAGCTGCCCCTTTGCTTTCACACAGAGTCAAAACATCAGATACTTGCCTACACTCAGTGATTTGTATAGTTTCTTCCAATCATGTTTCTTTCCCTCCTTTCTTTCCTTCCTTCCTTTCTTCCTCCCTACCTGGCTCTTTGTATTCATTCATTCATTCACTCGTCCTCTTGTCTCACATCTTCTCAACAGTACCAGCATCAAGCAGTGTGCAAGCTGCTGCATGGGAGGATTATAGAGCAGCAAGGATACATTACCAAAAATGACAACAATAACAAAAACAAGCAAAAAACCATCCAGCCCATGCAGCCCATGCAGCTCATGCTTTCTAAGAGGTCACATTCTTGTAGGAGGGACAGACAGGCAGATCATGTACAAATTCTATATTCCCACACATTCTACTTTTTCTCAAGCCCTTCCTCTCCCTTTGTGAATCTAGTCTTCATCTTTCCCTGTGCTTTTTCATATCCTGAGATACCAGTCCTATAGCTGCCTCTTTGCACCTGATTTCTGCCTCTTAGTCATCTCTTACGACTCTATCAACCTTCAGAGAATGGCACTCACTGTTTAGTCAAAGAGAAATGCTTACATGCTGCTATCTGCTTCCAACAAGTATATTGAAAGGTTTGTATCCTGTGTTTTCCTTTGAGAAAAAGTAATTGTTATAAAAAGAACCTGTAGTTTTGAGAAGCCAGAGAAAGTACATATATGTGAAACGCTGTAATACAGCTTATTACAACCAAGTAATTAAATACATTTAAAATGAAAAAAAAAAGTACTAATTGTGCTGAGAAGCCTGGTAAGTAAGCATGTGCTAGGAATTTTTGGAGCCACACTAACTGTATCAGAATTCCTTCTCTTTTAAGGACTTTTAAGTGGGAATCTCAAATTTCTACACTTTTCAGTCTTACCAGCAAAAATGTCTTTCATTATATTAGCTGCTTTGAGATATTGATTTTTTTTCCCCAAGGCCACAGGAAACCATCACAGTCAACTTACTGTGTTGGCTTTTGAAGCTTCAAATACTCCACTATTCCTTTAGAGGTCATTGTATTTAGAGATACTGGATTATGGATTTAGAAAGTAATAGGCTCTGTCAGTCATATTAGATAAGTGTGTATTGCAAGAAGAAAGAATGAAATAAAATGACAACCATTGTACGGAGAGTGTGATGAGCCAAGTGAAATAGAATGTTTTCTGGAAGGGAAGTGGTCTTTCCTTGAGTTAAAGTGTTACTCCTAGGACAACCATGTGCTTTGTAAAGTACAGTTCTCACCATGGTTCAAAAGTTTTTGGTGGTTTACACTCCTCACTGCCACCTGTATCGTTTAGATGCAGTCCAGCATTTGGGGCTCATGGCACTGCCAGATATCACCTGTATCATAGTCTCGTATTTTCTTAACTAGCACTGAGTCAAGTATCCTTTTTAGTTATGGTCAGTTTGTGATGCTGTGATAAATAGGCAACATAATGTGGCATGGGTAAGGAGTATAACATAGTTTTATTTCCAAAAATATGGTTTGAAGGTAGTTTACTTTTTGACATTTTGCAAAATATGAGAAATGTCTGTCCACACATCCCAGAGCACTGAAGTGGAAATTCCCTCCCAGCTTTGTGAGTCAAGCTTTGTATTGATGGAAGAAGTGAATATGAGTAGATATCACACAAGTTTTTTTTTTTTTTTTTTGGTTCTCACCTTTCTCTGTGATGTTAACAAGTCTTTAAATTAGATGGTGGCCTTAAATATCATTGGCATATGCCTCCAGTGTACATAATGGTAGCTACTAGCCATATGTAGCTATTTAAATTTAAATTAATTAAAATTAAATTTAAAATTCAGATACCCCCAAGTCACTCTAATGTACTTAATGTGCAATTACTCAATAGCCACATGTGACCAGTAACTGTCAACTGGGAAGTGAAGATAAAGGACATTTTCATTATAAGTGAAACTTACACTGAACAGAACTCAGATAGCCATTTCCTAATATTTTGCAGAATCTCATGGGAAATTTTGATGTCCCAAAGTTCTGGAGAGTAATAGAAATCTAGAAATCGGATATTAAGGTGAACGAAAAAAAATGGGGCAGTGCGCCAAGAAAGGTGCACTATTTTACATGATTTTGCAAAATATTTTCAGTATTTTGTATGCTATTTAATTAGATTAATTAATAATACTTCAAAAGAAAAGTATAAAGAGTATTTTGAAGTGTTTTGATATTTACTGCATAGCTTTTTATGGTTACAACATTGATATATAATATATAAATAGATGGCCTTTTGCTGCTTTTAAATCTAGTTGTAATAGCTTTTATGGCTTTGAGTCTTACCAGCTGCTTTCTTGAAATGGCTCTTAAGTATTGATCTAGCTAGAAGCAAAGTCTGTGAGGACTGGGCTGGCCTGAGTGTAACGTTACATGTTGTATTGCATTGATATCATGCAGTACTACAATATTGGCAGTTTCAATTATAGAGGTAAGAGCATGGGCATATCTTCTCAAGCTAATGAAGTGGTATTCATATTACTTCATGGAAGGGCCATTAAAATAATTGCTCACTGTATCTTAAAAACTACCCATACATTAGAAAATGTTATATCTCCTAGAAGAAGTAAAGCACATTTTTATAGCTTCTCTGAAAGAAAATGAATATTTGAAATACTGAAGAATGTTATTGTGCATAGGTGTATGCTTATGTGCATGTACATGTGTGCACACACAAACACATGCACACACACAAACACATGCACACATACATAGCTGTTATGGTTTATCTCTATTCCCCCCCAAAATCTTATCTTGAATTGTAATCCCACAATCCTCATGTGTTGTGGGAGGGACCCCATAGAAGATAATTGAACCATGGGGGTGTTTTCCCCCATGCTGTTCTTGTGATAGTGAATGAGTTCTCAGAAGATCTGATGGTTTTATAAGGGGCTTCCTCCTTTGCTCAATAGTCATTCTCTCCTGCTGCCCTGTGAAGACGTGCCGTCTGCCATGATTATAAGTTTCCTGAGGCCTCCCAAGCCATGTGAAACTTTGAGTCAGTTAAACCTCTTTCCTTTATAAGTTGCCCAGTCTTGAGCAGCATGAGAATGGACTAACACAGTAAACTGGTACTGTAGAGAGTGGGGTGCTGCTATAAGGATACCCCAAAATGTGGAAGCAACTTTGGAACTGGGACACAGGCAGTGCTTGGAATATTTGGAGGGCTCAGAAGAAGGCAGAAAAATGTGGGAAAGTCTGGAACTTCCTAGATATTTGGAGGGCTCAGAAGACAGAAAGATGTGAGAATGTTTGGAACTTCCTAGAGAATTGTAGAATGTCTTTCACAAAAATGCTGATGGTGATATAGACAGTGAAGTCCAGGCTGAGGCAGTCTCAGAAGGAGATAAGGAACTTGTTGGGAACTGGAGTCAAGGTCACTCTTGCTATGCTTTAGTAAAGAGACTAATAGTTTTTGCACCTGCCCTAGAGATACGTGGAACTTTATACTTAAGAAACTAGGGTATCTGGTGGAATAAATAGCTAAGCAAACAAGTGTTTAAGAAGTAACAGAGAATAAAAGATTTGAAAATTTGCAGCCTGACAATGCAACAGGAAAGAAAAACCCATTTTCTGGACAGAAATTTAAGCTGCCTGCAGAAATTTGCATAATTAACATGATACCAAATGCTAATCGGCAAGAAAATGGGATAAATGTCTCTAGGGCAAGTCAGAGATCTTCATGGCAGTCCCTCTCATCACAGACTCAGAAGCCTAGGATGGAATGATAATTTCTTGAGTGAGGCTCAGGCCCTCTTTGCTCTGTGTAGCCTCAGGACCTGGTGCCCTGTGGTGCAGCTGCTTCAGATCTAGCCATCGCTAAAAGGTGCCAAGGTACAGCTCAAGCCATTGCTTCCAAGAGTGCAAACCCCAAGCCTTGGCAGCTTCTATATTGTATTGGTCCTGCAGGTGTACAGAAGTCAAAAAATGACGTTTTGAACCTCCACCTAGATTTTAGAGTATGTATAGGAACATCTAGATGTCCAGGCAAAAGTTTGCTGCAGAAGTAAAGCCTTCATGGAGAACCTCTACTAGGGCAGTGAAGAAGGGAAATGGCGGGTGAGAACTCACACAGAGTTCCCACTGGGGCACGGCCTAGTGGAGCTGTGAGAAGATAACTATTTTCCTATATACCCCAGAATGGCAGATCCACTGACAGCTTGCACCACGCACCTTGAAATGCTGCAGACACTAAGTGCCAGCTGGGAAGGCAGTTAGAAGTGGTGCGTACCTTGCAAAGCCACAGGGACAGAGCTGTCCAAAGCCATCCCACAAGCATGACCTAGATGTGAGACATGGAATTGAAGGAGATCATGTTGTAACTATATGGTTTCATGACTGCACTATCGGATTTCAAACTTGCATGGGACCTATAGCCCCTTAGTTTTGGCCATTTTCTCTGTTCTGGAATGGGTATATTTACCCAATGCCTATACCCCCATAGTATCTAAGAAGTAACTAACTTGCTTTTTATTTCATAAGCTCATAAGTGAAAGGGACTTTTCTAGGTCTCAGATGAGACTTTTCACTTGGAATTTAGGTTAAGCCTAGAATGACTTAAGACTTTGGGAGACTGTTGGGATGGCATAATTTGTGTTTTGAAATGTGAAGACATTAGCTTGGGAGGGGCCAGGAACAGAATGATGTTTTGACTCTCTGTCTCCATCCAGATCTTGTCTTGAATCATAATCCCACAATATCCACATGTGTGAGACAGACCCACTGGGAGACAGTTGAATCACGGGTATGGTTTGCCCCATGCTTTTCTCATGATAATGAATGAATTCTCAGAAGATGGTGTTATAAGGGGCATCTCCCAATTCACCATTACTTATTCTGTCTCCTGCTGCCCTGTGAGGAGGTATCCTCCACCATGATTATAAGTTTCCTCCCCAGTCACATGGAACTGTGAGTTAATTAAACCATTTTTCTTTACAAATGATCCAGTCTCAGGCAGTTGTTAATAGCAGCATGAGAATGGACTAACTCAATATCTCTGATGTGGTATTAAATGAAAGCATAAGAATATAAGATACTTACATGAGTGACTGCTACTTGTTACATAGTAAATATTACTGTTTTACACCCCATTCCATCTTTATGGTAAATATTAGTGTGGCAATAGGTTGGTATCTGATTTTATTTATTGTTAATTGCCTAGAACAATGAATCAAACTTGAGGTGGGAGTGTTCTGACTAGATTCTACCAGCTGCCTTTCCTGTTCTTATGAAAAGACTCTTCAGGGGCTTTGCTCCAGGACACTGTCTGCAGATTGATAACATTTAGTCCTCACAGAGTCAAGCTCTTTGTGAACTGGTTTTCAGGGTGTTAGCATTTAACACTCTTCTGAATTCCTCAGGAAACCATACCCATAAAGATGCCTACCCCTTGATAATCCAAAGTCCAATACTCATTTTCAATTAGTGTTGTCATAATCATTAAATGAAACGATATGTGTAAAGCACATGGCACAGTACTTGGCATTTAAGTGCTCCAACATTGTCAGCTATCTATTAGAATTCTGCTTCCAGGTGTTCAATTATTTCCCATCCCCAGGCCCTTTTCTGACTGCCATGCCATCTAAACAAACTTTTCACTTGCATGCCTCTAATGTAGCTCCATACTGTATTCTTTAAAACTATCTGGTCAAATATTGAAAATATTGCCTAAATAGTCTATCTCTTGACAGTTCCGTAAGTTAGGAATATGAAAAACATCATGTTGGAATCTTATTAAATGTCATTCAATTGTCTGTTGTTTCTTGTTCGGATGTTCTGCTATGCACATTAAGTGATGAAGCCACTGTGCATGACATATGTGAAGACTCCAAATGCTCTAATATCTAGTAGTGCCTAGCAAAGCACTTTATTTCCATGGGATGTTTTATTCAATTTGGCAACTCATGGGTGTAAAAATTTTCGAAACACATGTCAAATGAAAATAAAATACAGGGAGATATGAGGGTTTATTTTTTCTCCAAAAAATACACCATAAGAATTAATTTGTTTCTTGTTGTCAGATCATAAATATAACCTTACTTTCGTCAGTCACTACCTACTACCCATGCACAGTAAATTTCTTTTGGCTAAGAAAGGAGTAGGCCAAGTATGAGCCAAGGAGGGGACATTGTAACCATAGTTTGTATTTCTAAATGGTATCTGCTGGCCAAGGGGTTCTGATCTCATTATTTAGAAAAGCTCCCTGATGTCATGAATTATTTAGGGTTATTGCTTAAAAAATAAAGTTATAGTCCCACACCAATCTGAAGCAGATTATTCAGGAGAGAAGTTTCACATGCCATTTTTAACAAACTCTTCCACTCATTATTATTATCAGAAATTTAAGGAAAACCTGCATAGATACCCTTTCAAACCATAGATAGATGGTGGGGATAATATTAGAGTTGCTTGTTAGTGTTTGGACCAACCATTGTGGAATCACTATAGAACTTTATGAAATGCCTCAAAACTTTGATGAATCTAAAATTCTTTTCTAGATTTAAAGATTTTGGAAAGTGTATTAGCCCATTTTCCCACTGCTGATAAAGACATACTTGAGACTGGGCAATTTTAAAAAGAAAGAGGTTTAATGGACTTATAGTTTCATGTGGCTGGGAAAGCTTCACAATCATGGTAGAAGGCAAGGATGAGCAAGTCACATCTTACATAGATGGCAGCAGGCAAAGACAGAGCTGATACAGGGAAACTCACCCTTATAAAATCATCAAATCTTATGAAACTTATTCACTATCATGATAGCAACACAGTAAAAGCCTTCCCCCATGATTCAATTACCACTGGGTCTCTTCCTTAACACATAAGAATTCAAGGTAAAATTTGTGTGGGGACACAACCAAACAACATCATTCTTCCCCTGGACCAATTCAAATCTCATGTTCTCACATTTGGAAACCAATCATGTCTTCTTAACAGTCCCCCAAAGTCTTAACTCATTTCAGCATTAACTCAAAAGTCCAAAGTCCAAAGTCTCATCTGAGGCAAGGCAAGTTCCTTCCACTTATGGGACTATAAAATCAAAAAAGTAAGATAGTTACTTCCTATATACAATATGAGTACAGACCTTTCGTAAATGTAGCCATTCCAGATGAGAGATATTGGCCAAAATGAAGTAGCTACAAGCCCCATCCAAGTCCAAAACTCAGCAGTTCAAATTTCAAAACTCCAAAATTATCTCCTTTAACTCCACGTCTCACATCCAAGTCATGCTGATACAAGAGGTGGGTTCCCATGGCCTTGGGCAGCTCTGCCCCTGTGGCTTTGCAGGGTACAGCCTTCCTTCTGGCTGCTTCAGGGGCTAGCATTGAGTGTCTGTGTCTTTTCCAGGCCCACAGAACTAGCAGTCAATGCATCTACCACTCTGGGGTCTGGAGGATGGTGGCCTTCTTCTCACAACTCTACTAGGCAGTATCCCAGTGGGGACTTTGTGTGGGGGTTCTGACCCCACATTTTCCTTCTGCACTGCACTAGCAGAGGTTCTCCAGGAGAACCCTTCCCCCGCCCCCCCCACAACAAACTTCTGCCTGAGCATCTAGGTGTTTCCATACATCCTCTGAAATCCAGGTGGAGGTTCTCAGACCTCATTCTTGACTTTCGTGTACCTTCAGGCTTAAAATCATATGGGAGCTGCCAAGGCTTGGGGCTTCTGCCCTCTGAAGCAACAGACCAAGCTGTAACTTGGCCTCTTTTAGCCATGGCTTGAGTGACTTGAATGCAGTGTACCAAGTCCCTAGGCTGCAAAGAACAGTGGGGGTCTGGCCCATAAAACCATTTTTTTCCTTCCTGGCCTCTGGGCCTGTGATGGCAGAGGCTGCTGTGAAGACCTCTGACATGCCCTGGAGACATTTTTCTCATTGTTTTGGGGATTAACATTTGGCTCCTCATTATTTTTGCAACTGTATGCAGCCAGCTTCAATTTCTCTTCAGAAAATAGAATTTTCTATTCTATCACATTTTCAAGCTGCAAATTTTCCAAACAATTGTGCTGTTTCCCTTTTAAAACTGAATGCCTTTAACAGTACCCAAGTCACCTCTTGAGTGTTTTGCTGCTTAGAAACTTATTTCATTAGATACCCTAAATCATCTCTCTCAAGTTCAAAGTTCCACAAATCTCTAGGGCAGGGGAAAATTCTGCCAGTTTCTTTGCTAAAACATAACAAGAATCACCTTTGCCCCAGTTCCCAACAACAAGTTCCTCATCTCCTCTTGAGACCACCTCAGCAAAGATTTAATTGACCATATCACCATCAGCATTGTGGTCAAAGCCATTTAACACATCTCTAGGGAGTTCCAAACTTTCCCACATTTTCTTGTCTTCTTCTGAGCCCTTCATACTTCCCTTCTCTGGCTGTTACCCAGTTCCAAAGTCACTTCTACATTTTTGGGTATATTTATGGCAGCACCCCCCCCCACTGGTACCAATTTACTGTATTAGCCTGTTTCCACACTGCTAATAAATACATACCTACAAGTTCTCTGTCCAGCAAACCAGCATGGCACACATATACCTATGTATCAAACCTGTACGTTCTTCACATGTATACCATTTTTGTAGAAGAAATAAAGAAAAAAACTAAGACATTCCTGAGACTTAGAAATTTACAAAAGAAAGAGGTTTGAAAGAGATTTTAATGGACTTGAAGTTTTATGTGGCTGGGAAAACATCATAATCATAGCAGAAGGCAAGGAGGAGCATGTCACATCTTACATTCATGGCAACAGGCAGAGAGCTTGTGCAGGGAAACTACCCCTTATAAAACCGTCAAATCTCATGATACTTACTCCTGAACACAATGGGAAAGATCTGTTCTCATGATTTAATTACCTCCAACTTGGTACTTTTCACAACACATGGGAATTCAAGATGAAATTTTGGAGGGGACAGAGCCAAACCATATCAGGGAGGATCACTGGTACTGAGACATAATCTTCCTTATTGGAATTATTCTAATAGAGAAATAATTCATATACAACAGGGGCAAAATTTTATATATTTTTTTGGTACATTTCTTATCAAATGGATACTTTGCTTCCTTGGGGCCTGCTTATGTGGCTCATGCATGGTACAGCCAAAGTCAAATATAGGGTCTGGGAAGGAAGACTATGACCACTTTTAGCTAAGGGGTCATATTTACTGTGTTGGCTTTCCTATCACTTGTCTCAATCCTTGTGCTCTGTATATATTTAACAGACAATGCCTAATGATTATGCTACTTTTGTGACTTCATGAAGGAGACATAAGGCTATAATGATTTATCTTCCATATAAAAATATGTTCTTTCACATGAAACAGGATTTTCCATATAAAAACATATTCAAGATTACTGTCTCCAGTGAAGAAAAAAATAACAGAACCAACATTTACTTTCCCACCAAAAATACACTGATATGGTTTGGCTCTGTGTCCCCACCCAAATCTCACCTTGAATTGTAATAATCTCCATGTTTCAAGGGTGGGACCAGATAGAGATCTTTGAATAATGGCAGTAGTCTTCACCATGCTGTTCTTGTGATAGCAGATGAGAACTCACGAGAACAGATGATTTTATAAGAGGCTTTCCATTTTACTTAGATCTCATTTTCTCTCCTGTTACCCTGTGAAGAGATGCATTCCACCATGATTGCAAGTTTCTTGAGACCTCCCAAACCATACAAACTATAAGTTAACTAAACTTTTTTCTCTATAAATTACCCAGTCTCAGGCAGTTCTTTATAGCAGAATTGACTAATTCACACCCCCTGACAAAGAAGACATAGATCTAGAAGCTATCCAAAATGAAATACAGAGAAGAACAAAAAATATATATTTAAAAGAGCATTTGACAATTTTTAGGCAACTACAAGAACCCTAATATATGTGCAATTTGAGTCTCTGGAAGAGGGAGCATAAAATAATTTTTAAAATTTTATGACAGCTATAAACTAACAAATCCAAGCAACTCAATAAATTCTAGATAAAGAAACATGAATAAAGATACCCTAATACCCAACTCAGTCAATTGTTCAAAACAAGTAATAGAGAAAAAAATTAAAGCAGCAATAACAAAAAATTACTTTAGACATTATTTATTTGGAGATACTATATTACAGATTTAGGACATAGTAGAAATGGGCTTTAGTAATTTATTGTATAACATGACCATAATTAGTAATTATGTGTTGCATATTTCAAAATTACTACAGAGGCAGATTTGAAATATTCTCATCGTAAGCAAATGATAAGTAGATGAGGTGATGGATGAGATATAACAATCTATTTTTTGCTGATACCAACTTAGCCTCAATCACATTTACACTTTTACTTCTCCCTACCCACAATTTATATGTTATTTTTTATAATTTCTATGTTTTTGTATTGTGTATCCATTAAGAAATTTTTATCATTACAGTTATTCTTAATACTCTGTTTTCAATTTTGTACTAAAATTAAGAGTAATTTACACATCACGATTACATTATTACACTGATGTCTATTTATATAATTATATTTATATAATGAGTTTTATATTTTTCATGTAATTTTGTGCTGTTAATTTGTGTCCTTTTATTTCATCTTGAATAGCTCCCTAATCCTTCTCATAAGGCAATTCTAGTCATGATGAACACTCTCAAATTTTCTTTTTCCAGGAATGCTTTTATTTAATTTTAATTTCTGAAAAACAGCTTTGTTAAATAAAATATTCTTGGTTGTAAGCTATTTTATTTATTTCAACATTTTGAATATATCATCCCATTTCCTTCTGACCTGCAATGTTTCTGCTGAGATATTGGCTCATAGTTTTATAAGAGATTCATTGTCAATAACATGTCACTTTCCTTTTTCTGGTTTAAAAATTTCTCTTTGTATTTGACATTGAGAATTTGATTATAATGTTCCTAGGCATAGAACTTTTTGGATTTAACTAACTGTCAATCTTTGGGCTTTATAAATCTGAATGTCCATTTCCCTATCCAGATTTTGGAAGTTTTTAGCCATTATTTCTTTAAAGATGCTTTCTGCCCTTTTCTTTCTCTCACCTCTTGCTGGAAGGAACTCCAGTAATATGCATGTTGGCTTGCTTCATGGTGTTCCATAAATACTGAAGGCTCTCTTCACTTATTTTTTTTTTTATTTCTGGTGGTGGGCTTATTTCAAATGACTTGTTAAGATTGTTGATTCTTTTCCTTGATTGATCATGCTGTTGAAGATCTCAATGAATTTTTTGAGTTCAGTTACTGCCTTCTTTATACCCAGATTTTCTGTTTGGTTACTTTTTATGTCTTTATAAATTTGTTCATAGTCTCATTTTGTTCATTATCATTTTAGTATTTCAGCTAGTTCTCTCTGTGCTTTTTAATATCTCACTAAAATTCTTTAAGGTGATTGTTTTGACTTATTTATCCAGCAATTCATAGATCTCTACTTTATTAGAGTCATTTATTAGAGATTTCTTTATAGTGTCATGTTTCCCTGATTCTTTATGATTTTTGTAGTTTTATGTTGGTGTCTGTACATTTGAAGATAAAGCCACCTCTTTATGTTTTTTATTATTATGCTTTAAGTTATGGGATACATTTGCAGAACTTGCAGGTTTGTTACATTGGTATACATGTGCCATGGTGGTTTGCTGCATCCATCAACCCATCATCTACATTAGATATTTCTCCTAATGCTATCTCTTCCCTTGCCTCCACCCCCTGACAGGCCCCAGTGTGTGATGTTCCCCTCCCTGTGCCCATATGTTCTCGTTGTTCAACTCCCACTTTTGAATGACAACATGTGATGTTTGGTTTTCTGTTACTGTGTTAGTTTTCTGAGAATGATGGTTTCCAGCTTCATCTGTGTCCCTGCAAAGGACATGAACTCATTCCTTTTTATGATTGCATAGTATTCCATGGTGTATATGTGCCACATTTTCTTTATCCAGTCTATCACTGATGGACATTTGGGTTGGTTTTCCATGTCTTTGCTCTTGTGAATAGTGCTGCGGTAAACATACGTGTGTATGTGTCTTTATAGTAGAATGATTTATAATTCTTTGGGTATAAACCCAGTAATGGGATTGCTGTGTCAAATGGTATTTCTATTTCTAAATCCATATGCAAAAAACTGAAACTGGATCCCTTCCTTACATCATATACCAAAATTAACTCAATATGGATTAAAGATTTAAGTGTAAGACCTAAAACCATAAAAAAGCCAGAAGAAAACCTAGACAATACCATTTAGGACATAGGCATGGGCAAAAACTTCATGACTAAAACATCAAAAGCAATGGCAACAAAAGCCAAAATTGGCAAATGAAATCTAATTAAACTAAAGAGTTTCTGCACAGCAAAAGAAACTATCATCAGAATGAACAGGTAGCCTACAGAATGGGAGAAAAATTTTACAATCTATCCATCTGACAAAGGGCTAATATCCAGAATCTACAAAAAACTAAACAAATTTACAGGAAAAAAAACTAACCACCCCATCAAAAGTGGGCAAAGGATATGAATAGACACTTTCCAAAAGAAGACATTTTTGTGGCCAACGAAAATGAAAAAAAGCACATCATCACTGGTCATTAGAGAAATGCAAATCAAAACCACAATGAGATGCCATCTCATGCCAGTTAGAGTGGCAATCCTTTTTCAGTTTTATTTATGGAATGACTTCAGCAGGGGAAGGGCATCACCAATCGGCCTAGGTAGAGAATGTATGAATATATTAAAACTATTCAATATATGTGCCTGCTTCACACCACTCTCTCACTTCCAGGACATAAGTCTCAAGATTGTGCACCTTATTTCTATCCCAGAGAGCCATTCTGGGACCTAGACGCCAGCTTCTCCTTTTCCTGAGGGCAGTGCATTGAGTTGCTAGGAAATTGGGTGCAAGTTTCACTTCTCTCCTTTTCTTCTAAATAAAAAGTGGGACGATTATGTACTTATTTCCAATTCCACAGAACTGAATTGAGCCAGCCAGTGAGATCTACACTGCCCACTGAGATCCATGCTGGATGCTGATATTATTGCACCAGCTGGCGATATCCACACATGTCTGCTGAGATTTGCACTGGGTGTTGAGAGCCCTACCAGTGGCTGAGAAGCCCCTACCCCTTTCTTTGTTTTTAACTACACCAGGTTTGCTAACTATTTAGTTGCCTCAGCACTCTGGATGAGACATGGCAGATGACAGTCTCTTGAACAATGCCTTCAATATCAGGGGAAATTGAATCCACACTTTGCTATCTTTACCCCTTGGGAGAAATTATAATCTGCAGGTATCTCTCTCAGCACTACATTGTGAAAGTTTGGGGAGGGATGACACAAGTAAAGTGAAACTGCTCCTTTTATCTGTTTAAATGTAATTGTTCTTTGTTTTGTGCTTTTCTAGGGTGTTACACCTTCTCATCTAGATTTTGACATTCACATTAAGGTATTTTAGTCCACATAGAGTTGTTAAATAGTTTTTTTTTTTTTTTATAGGGCCTAAGTGCTATAACTTCTTATTCCTACATTTCTGGTATCACTATTTGTGGTTTTTGCCTGTTCCTATATCCATCCCACTCTCTCCAGCTCTGCATTTGCCTTGAAAATCAATAGCCTGCAATTTCAATAAAATCAAGCACGTTGACAGCCATTAAAAAGGGAAAACTATTTTTGAGTTTCCTAAAGACCCTATTCCCAAAGAGTTTTAATAGTTTGACCTATCTGATGGTTCTCTAGGAGACGCTACTTGCAAAATTGTCTTTATTTAACATGACTTGGAGCTTTCTCAGAAATATTTTTTTCTCTTGGGGTGGGCCAGAAGGCTATACATGATGAATCCACTGTAATATTTTAATCTCTCTAAGCATTTTGATGACTTCTACTGTATACCAAGGCAGTTATATTATTTCAACTTCATTAATGTAGGCCACTTTTGTGTCCATGTTTCAGTCAACCAACCTGAAATACTGATAGAACTCTTTCTAACTCCTTGAGTTAAAAAATGAGAGTCTCTGCTTGGGTTTATATCAATAAATTCAATAGAATCCAATGTTATATTCCATCCTTCCCCATTATCCCGCACCCTTAACATCTACTGCCCCACATATTCCTCAGATTTCTGTCTGTATAAACTGGAAAAAACAGATGGGTCTTTTGGGTTGTGTAGTGCCTTCTTATGAGTAATTTTGTATAGGGGCCTTCTTGGACTTGAGTTTAGTTACAGGTTTAGAAGGAAGGGTAAGTTTCTAGGGGTAGCTTTTTAGGAGAATCAGTACTACCTTGCAAAGCAACTACGTCAGGGGAGGCATTTATAGTTTCTTTGGACAAAACAGAACTAACTTTCTCAGGTGAGTGTGGGAGGGAGGCTTCTATTGACAAAGAAGAATTGTTAGAATTTAGGGATTCAATGTTTTCAGGTTCAATGGAACTTCTCATATATCCCCATTCTGAATTTTAGGATCACATTTCTCTGTAAGCACTACCTCTATTTCACAGAAGACAGGCTGAGAGGTTAGGAATTTAATTTGCATAGTAATTACCCATTGGCATGCTAAGATTTTGGGTTTAGCTTACAGAAATCTTAGCCTTGTGGGTACAGATGATAAGAATTTATTTCAGAGCAGATATGGAAGCTTTCAGGTTATTTATGTATATCTTATCTGGGAATTTGAGACCCTGATATAATCCTTTTTTCCTACAACTTTCTGCAGTGCAGATAGAAGCAACTGGTCAATCCTATTATACTGTTTAATTTGACTAAAATGTTTTAAGGTGTTAAATATATGAAATAACAGAACCACACCTTTTATAGGTATTTGATAAAGAGTAAGTGGTGACATTTCACATATCTCTATTGCGACATAATGCCATGGACTAATAGTACCCTCTTTACCATAGGAAATAGAATCATTAGTGTATCTAATCCAATCACAATAGGGAACCAACTCCAGATAACCTGGACTCAATTAATAAAATGGATGCTAAATACTCTTTTCCTCTAGAACCACTTAAAATACCAAAATTCGTACAGTGACGGTTCAACAAGAGAAAAAGAATTAGTGGCAACTATATATATTAAAAGATGAACTGCAAAAAATAAATGGGTTATGTAAATGTGGATACTGGCAAGACAAGCCCAAAATCCATAGATTATATTACCAGAAAAAGAGGCCTGGGAATCTTCATTATGTCCTAGAGTTGCTATCCACAGGTGGAATTATTTTCCAAAACCTCAGTTTCACCCTTGAGACTCTTTAACTCAATTGAATCAGGCCTACTCAAATTATGTGGGATAATCTACCTTAGTAAAAGTCAGCTAAATTTAGACTTTAATCACACCTACAAGACATCTTCACAGGAATATCTAGATTAGTATTTGATTCTGTAACTCCAGTGATAGCTTAACAAAGCTGACACATAAAACATCATCAGAGTTGATGTTAATCTTAACTAGATTATTATAAATTATGATGTTAATTTAACCCACAGTGGAACCACCAAGAGATGCATCAGCCAATAAATATTACAAAATAAATGGCAAAGGATTTAAATGGTACCCTGCAATATATTTAATACAAAAGAATAGGGACAACCTAGAGTTAACATGCAGAGAATGAGTTTTAAAAAGAATAAATATTACCAGTAATCACATAAATTATAAATGGTATGGGCACTCCAATTAAAAAACAGATTGATAGAATGGATTTAAAAATGACAGCAACCATGTGCTGTCAAGAAGGGACACTTTAAAATTAATGACACAGATAGGTTGAAAGTAAAGGAATAGAAAAAATATATGATACAAATATAACCACAAGAGAGCTGGAGAGGCTATATGAGCATGTGCTTTTTTTTTTTTTCAAATCAATAGCCAAGTCTCCAGTTATTTGACATCAACTAACTATTTAACAATTCAGTTCATTTCAATTAAATTCAGACACTACTTAGAGTTATCACAGATTCCGCAGGTTAGAGCTCAGTCCCATAAGACCATACTTAATATACCAGCCACAGATGGGGTTCCCATTTAACTTGCACTTCTGCCTGGCTGACTGTAAATTCAGGGGTTCCCATGACCCCTACTCAGGTTTGATAATTTGCCAGAACTACTGAGGTAACTCAAGAAAATACAATAGTTATGATTATAGTTTTATTATAAAGAATACAACTCTTTAATTATGTAGTTGGTTTTCCTTTCATAACCAGTCCTCATCCTGAAGGTACCTTGAGACCCATCCTGTATCACCTTATTAGCATAAAATTAGGTATGGTTAAAACCTTTCATTATCAATAAAGTGATACGTCTATTGCTCAGAAAATTCCAACTGTTCTAGGAGATCTGGGCAAAGAACTGGGAACAAAGACAAATTATATTTATTATACTTCCGACCATACTCTGATTTTCACTATGGATCCCTATAGCCAAAGCATCATAAAGAGAAAAAGATACTTTCTTACTACTAGAGAACCATTAATCCACTAACAGGGCAGTCCAACATTATACCATATGAAAATGACTCCCAGAGCAAGGCTGCTTCAGTTGGTGGGCTTCCATTTGATCTTGTCAAATTCTGAAAGCAGTCATGGTCTCAGTGACATACGGCTTTACGATTTTAGCCTTCCAGTATAACTGAGTTTAAAAGGTATTATCATCACTTGGTTAAAACTTTTTTTGAGGTGTGTATTCATCCATTCTCACATGGCTAATAGACATACCCAAAACTGGGTAATTTATTAAATAAAAAGAGGTTTATTGAACTCACAGTTCCACATGGGTAGGGAGGCCTCAAAATCCTGGTAGAAGGCAAAGGAGCAGCAGAGGAATGTCTTACATGACAGCAGGCAAGAGAGCATGTGCAGGGGAACTGCCCTTTATTAAACCATCAGATCTCATAAGACTTATTCACTATCATAAAAACAGCATGGGAAAAACCTTCACCCATGGTTTCATTACCTCCCACTGTTTCCCATCCACCACAGATGAGGATTATTGGAGCTACAATTAGAGAAGAGATTTGGGTGGGGACACAGTCAAACCATATTATTTCACCCTGACCCTTCCCAAATCTCATGTCCTCATATGTCAAAACCAATCATGGCTTTCCAACAGTCCCCCAGAGTCTTAACTCATTTCAGCATTAACTCAAAAGTCTACACTTTTGATAATTTGCCAGAACTATACTTTTGAGTTAGTCTAATATGAGACAAGGTAAGTGTATTATACAGGGTTCTCTAGAGCAACAGAACTATTATGAGATTATATATATAATATAGTGAGGTTATTAAGTAGTATTAACTCACACAATCACAAGGTTCTGCAATTGGCCATCTGCAAGCTGAGGAGCAAGGAAGCAAGTACAGGTTTCAAAGCTGAAGAGCTTGGAGTACCATAAGCTGAAGAGTTTGGGGGCAGGAAGCGTTGAGTATGGGAGAAAGATATAAGATAGAAGGCTAAGCCACTTTAGCCTTTTCATGTTTTACTGCCTGCTTTATATTCTAGCCATACTAGCAGCTGATTTGATGGTGCCCACCCAGATTATGGGCGGGTCTGCCTTTCCCAGCCCACTGACTCAAATATTGATCTCAACATCTTCACAGACACACCCAGGATAGATACTTGGTATCTTTCAATCCAATTAAGTTGACACTCAGTATTAACCATCACAAGACTATCCCTTGTCAGGTTAAACTCAGACACATCTCCTGAGATTATACATAATCTTCAAATAAAGGCAATAGCAAGGTCATAATTACACTGAACGTAATTCAACTATGCTTTGTACAACTAGAAACACCAATCCCAAGACAAATGCCATTACATAAAGTTAACAATACTTAAACACTGATATGAAGTCAATAAATCTTATGTCACATGATAAAGGAAAAAGAAAATAAAACAAAGATATTTTTCATAGTACAAGTGTGTACACACACAAACATGTTTTTAACAAAAGGACGAAATACACATGACACAGTCCTCGTTTCTGCAGCTGGTGACATGGTCATAGCTGGTATTGATGACTACCTTCTTCTAATACCCATTCTGTGTTTTCTTTGCCTTCAGCAACATCTCAGCAGGTGGTGATTTTTTTCCTGGTGGAATGACTGTAACCTTCATTAATGAAGGGTCTGTGCCATTTGTAGTCCTACCTGGATTGGGCTGTTGTCATTTACCATTGACCTTAATCACAGGCCATGGAAATACTAAGAGACGCCCAAAGGGATCTGTTGTTTCCCATGCATACTCTTTCTTACCTCCATTGTGACGTAGTAGACTAATTTCATCTTGATAGTCTGGGTCAGTCACCCCAGCCAACACTGCAACTCCTTTCTTAGCCTGTTGACTTAAAGATAGGAGGAGCCCAGTGTTCCCAGATGGCAATCGTAACTTCCAGTTTAATAGAATTGTTGTCATGTCTCCTGGTGGCAACATTCCTCCCTCTGGAACTAACACCTTTAGGCCAGCAAAACAGAATGTCACAGGAACAGGATGCAAATATTTTGCAAGTGGGTCACTAAAGGTGATGGTGAGTGGCACCACTTTTACTTCCACCCCTTAATTCCTGGACCCATGAATTCTGGCTATGGGAAAAAGAGTACCATATACTGGACACTGATTCAGAGCATACATGGCCTTCTGAAGAACTTTCCCTAGCCCTACAAAGTATTCTTACCTTCTTGGCATTGTAATTGTGATTTCAAAAGACCATTCCACCATTCTATCAATCCAACTGCTTCAGGATGATGGGCAACATGGTGACACCAGTGAGTATCATGAGCATGAGCCCACTGCCACACTTTTTTTTAGCCATAAGGTAAGTGGCTTGCTCAAAGGCAGTGCTATGTGGAATACCATAATGGTGAAAAACACATTCCATGATTCCACAGATGGCAGTCTTGGCAAAAGTATTGCATGCAGGATAGGAAACCCATATGTGGACTAAGTGTCTATTCCAGTGAGGACAAACCTCTGCCCTTCACATGATGGAACAGGTCCAATATAATCAACTTGCTACCAGATAGCTGGCTTATCACCCTGAGGAATGGTGCCATATTGAGGGCTTAATGTTGATCTATGCTGCTGGGAAATTGAGCACTCAGCAGTGGCTATAGGCAGGTCAGCCTTTGTAAGTGGAAGTCATGTTGCTGAGCCCATGTATAACCTCCATCTCTGCCACCATGGCTGCTTTGTTCATGGGTTTATTGGGCAATAACAGGTGACTGGGGAAGAGGCTGAGTGGTGTTCATAAAATGGGTCATCCTCTCCCCTTGATTATTAAAGTCCTCCTCTGCTGAGGTCACCTGTGCGTGAGCACTTACATGGGATACAAATATCTACCCAGTTTTTGACCACTCAGAGGGGTCCATCCACATACCTCTTCCCCAAATTTCTTTGCCACCAATCATGCTTCTTTTAAGTCCCTGACCATCAAGCCAAACCATTGGGTACAGCCCATGAATTAGTATATAATCACACATCTGGCCATTTCTCCTTCCATGCAAATTACACAAATAGGTGCACTTTTCAAAGTTCTGCCCATTGGGACAATTTCCCTTCACCACTGTCCTTCAGGGATATCCTAGAAAGGGGCTGTAGTGCAGCAGCTCTCCACTTCCTAGTGGTGCCTGTATATTGTGAAGAACCATCTGTGAACCAGGCCCTAGTCTTCACTTTCTCTGTCTGCTGATCATAGGGAACTCACCATGAGGCCATTGGTGCAGGAGAGGGGAGAGAAGGCAGGGTGGCAGAAGTGGAGATGATAGGCATTTGAGCTACTTCCTCATATGACTGACTTGTGCCTTCAGGACCTGCTCAAGCCCAATCACATATATTCACTTTTATTTGATGATAGAATGCTGATATGCATGACCCACTTTATGACTAGATAGGTCAGAAAGCACCCAGTTCATAATAGGAAGTTAAGTTTGCATGGTGACTTGATGACCCATAGTTAAACATTCAGTTTCCACCAGAGCCCTGTAATGGGCCAAGAGCTGTCTCTCAAAGAGTAGTTACCTGCAGAAGATGGCAGGGCCTTGCTCCAAAATCCTAGAGACCTCCTCTGTGATTCACCTACAGGGAACTGCTGAAGTCTCCAAACAGAGTTTCTATTTGCCACTGACACTGCAAGTAACATTGGATCTGCTGGCTCATATGGCTCAAGTCTCAGAGCAGCTTTCACAGAAGCCTGGACCTGTTGCAGAGCCTTCTGCCACTCTGGACCACACTCAAAACTGGCAGCCTTTCAGGTCTTTTGATAAATGGACTGGAATAACACACCCAAATGAGGAATGTATTGCCTCCAAAATACAAATAGGCCTACTAGGAGTTGTGCCTCTTGGTTGTAGGAGGGACCAAATACAGCAACTTTTCCTTCACCTTAGTAGGAACAGGCCCAACACCACTGGACTCCTAGAAATCTTACTGAGGTAGAAGCTCCCTGAATTTTAGTCAGATTTATTTCACATTCTCTGGCAAGCAAATGTCTCACCAGCAGCTCCAGTGTGTTTGCTACTTCTTGTTAACTGGATCCAATCAGCATAATGTCATCAATGTAATGGACCAGTGTGATATCTTACAGAAACAAAAAGTGATCAAGACCAAGTAGGCCCCAATGTGTGTTGCTTCCTTCTATGTGTTTATGTTTTCTCATCATTTAGCTTCCACTTATAAGTGAGAACCTCTTATTTGGTTCTCTGGTATTTTTGTGTTGGTGGTATTTGGTTTTCTGTTACTGTGTTAGTTTATAGAGGATGATGGCTTCCTGCTCCATCCATGTCCCTGCAAAGGACATGATCTCATTCCTTTTTATGGCTGCATAGTATTCCATGGTGTATATGTATCACATTTTCTTTATCCAGTCTATCACTGATGGACATTTAGGTTGATTCCATGTCTTTGCTTTTGCTCATAGTGCTATAATGTATGTACATGCACATATGTTTTTAACAAAGAACAATTTATATTTTCCTGGGTATTTACCCAGTAATGGAATTGCTGAGTTGAAATGTATTTCTGCCTTCAGATCTTTAAGAAATCACCACACTGTCTTCCACAATGGTTGTCATAATTTTCACTCCCACCAATAGCATATAAGTGTTCCTTTTTCTTCACAATCTTGCCAGGAGTTGTTATTTTTTCACTTTTAAATAATACCGATTCTGACTAGTATAAGACGGTATCTCACTGTGGTTTAGATTTTCATTTCTCTAAAGGTCTGCAATGCTGAGCTTTTTTTCATATGATTGTTGACTACATGTATGTCTCCTTTTGAAAAATGACTGTTTATGTCCTTTACTAACTTCTCACTTTTTAATGGAGTTGTTTGGCTTTTTTTCTTGTAAAATTGTTAAGTCCCTTATGTATAGCCTCAAAATTAATAGTGAAAGACTGAAAGCTTCATTTCTAAGATGAGGAACATGATACTGATGTCCACCATCAACAACTTCAACACTGTACTGTAGGTTTTAGCCAGGACAATTAGGAAAGGAGACAAAATAATAATGATCCAGATTGTAAAGAAAAAGTAAAACTATCTGTATTTGACAATGGCATAATCTTCCATCAGAAAATCCAAAGAAATTTACTTAAAATGATTAGAGCTAATACATAAGATTGGCAAGGTTGTAGGATACAAGAACAATATGCAAAAGTTAATTATGCCCTGTATGGTGGCTTACACAGTCCTAACACTTTGGGAGGCTGAGGTGGGAGTATTGCTTGAGCCCAGTAGTTAAGACCTGCCTTGGCAACATAGTGAGAACCCGTCTCTACCAAAAATTAAAAAAAAAAAAAAAACATAGCCAAGCATGGTAGTATGTGTCTGTAGTTCTAGCAACCCTGGAGGCTGAGGTGAGAAGATTGTTCAAGCCCAGGAGGTCAGAGCTGCAGCTGAACCATGATTATGCCACTTCACTCCAGCCTAGGCAACACAGCAAGACCCTGCCTCAAAAAAAAAGAATCAATTGTATTTCTACATAGTAGAAGTGAATCTCCAGATAAATTTTATTAATCCCATTTTTAATAGCATCAGAAATAACATACTTAGGGATTTTTTTTTTAAAGTACAAAACTTATACTTGGAAAACTAGTAAATATTATGAAAAATGATTAAAGAAGATCTAAATAAATGGAAAGATATTCTGTGCTTATGGATCCAAAGACTCAATGTTGGAAAGATGGCAATACTCTCACAATAAATCCAAATATTCAATACAGTCCTTATCAAAATTTGATTTCTCCTTTATACAGAAACTGACGAGCTGATCCTAAAATCTATATGGAAGTGTAAAATTGCCAAAGAAATTGACAAAGAAATCTTAGAAAAAAGAACAAAATTAGAAAAATTCCACTTAATGATTTGAAAATTCAGTGCAAAGCTACAGTAGTTAACACTGTGTTAGTACTGGTGAAAGGTCAGACGTGTAGATCAAAAGAATATAAGTGAGAATCTAGAAATACAAAACATTTCTGTTTAATTTATTTTCTACCAGGATGTCAAGAAAATTTAACAGAAAAACAATAGACATTTTAATAAATGGTTCTGGGCTATGAATATTCATATGCAAAAAATGAACTTGGACACCTACTTTATAACATATACAAAAATCAATTCCAAATGGTTCAAAGACATTAAATGAATGAGGTAAAACCATTAAACTGTTAAAAGTAAATCCTAGGTGTAAAACTTTATTATACTGCAAGCACGAGCACCTAAAAAACACAGACTTCATAAAAAGTCTAAAAGCATATGTTCTTCAATGGATATAACATAAAAACATGTGTTCTTCAATGGATGCTATTTAAAAAATAAAAATGCATCCCATACAATGTGATTAAACATTTGTAAGTTATATATCTGATATTGGGCCAGTATTCAGAATATATAATAAATGCATAACAATCGACTCAAATATCTCAACAATAAAAAACAACTCAATTTAAAAGTGGGCAAATGTCCTGAATATATATTTTTCCAAACAAGATATACAGACAGCCAATAAGAACACAAAAATATTTTCAACATAATTATTAACCAGAGAATCACAAATCAATATCACAGTGGTATAACTTCCATACCCCTTGTGTTGAGAACATAAAAAAGATGGACAATAATAAATGTCAGGATGCAGGGAAATTGGAACCCTTGTTTATTGCTCGTGAGAATGTAAAACTGAAAACACTTTAGAAAACAGGTTGAGAACTTCTCAGAATGTTAAACATAGAGTTACACTCTAACCCAACAATTCCATTCTTAGGTATATGTATTAGTCTGTTTTAATACTGCTGGTAATGACATACGTGAGACTGGGCAATTTACAAAAGATAGAGGTTTAATAGACTTACATTTCCATGTGGCTGGGGATGCCTCACAATATTGGCTGAAGGTGAAAATTATGTCTCACATGCTGGCAGATAAAGGAAGAGAGTTTGTACAAGAAAACTCCAGTTTTAAACCCATCAGATCTCATGAGTCTTATTCTCTATCATGAGAACAGCATGGAAAAGACCTGCCTCCATGGTTCTTCAATTCCTTCCACAGCTGCTATTCTGAATAGTAGAGAATTCCTCCTGGGTTTCAAAGCATCCAGTCTCCCTGGAACCAGCAGGGGGAAAATGACAGACTGGAGTTTCAGTGATGGCTGTCACCCATTTCCCCAGGAGCTCAGTCATGTTAGGCAGCAGACAGCTGCCCCTCTCTGAGGGAGCTCAGCCACTGTAGGTGGAAAGCAGCCACAGTGATGATGGCCACCCTCCTTCTGTGGCAGATTATGGCCAGACTGCCTCTTTAGGCCAAACCCTGACCCATCCCTCCTCATTGAGCACGGCCTCCCTGCAGAAATTTCAGCAACTCTAGCCAGTGGTTTAGGGACAGAATTCTTATCTTCCTGGGACAAAGCCCCTGGGAAAAGGAGTGGCCATTGTCTCTCTGGATCAACAGACAGTCTTTCCCCCTGCTGGCTCTGAAGAATCCAGGCAGCCCAGATCGGTGGGATTCCCTGCAGCGTGGCACAACCCCTCTGCTAAGAAGCAGCTGGAGTGCTTTCTTAAGTGGGTCCCAGATCATGTGCCTCCTGACCATGTGAGATGCCCCACTAGAATGGCCAGACACTTTACACAAGAGTATTCCTTCCAGCATGAGGTTAGTGCCTCTCTGAAACAGAGATCACAGAAGAAGTAGTGGGTGCCCATCTTTGCTGTTCTGCAGCCTCTACTGGTGACACCTTCAAGTGTGGGAGGGTCCAGGTGCATAGGGTTTGTTGCAGGCTGCCAACAAACTGCAGCAGCCCTATGGAAAAGGGGGCTGACTGTTAAAAATAATAATAATAAAAATAAAACAGAGAGCAACAGCAACAGCACCAACACAAAATTCCCCACAAAAACCCCATCTGAAGGTCAACAGCTTCAAAGATCAAAGCTAGGCAAACTCACAAAGATGGGGAAGAATCAACAACAACAACAACAACAACAAACACTGAAAACTCAAAAAGCCAGCATGACTATTCTTCCTTAAATGATTGCAACACCTTTGCAGCAAGGGCATAGAAGTAAGCAGAGGCTTAGATGTATAAATTGACAGAAGTAGGTTTCAGAAAGTGGGTAATAACAAACTTTGCTGAGGGAAAGGAGCATGTTCTAACACAATGCAAAGAAGCTAAGAACCATGGTAAAACATTGCAGGAGCTGTTAACCAGAATAATCAGTTTAGAGAGAAACGTAAATGACCTGATGGACCTGAAAAACAAGAGCTTCACAATGCAACCACAAGTATCAATAACCAAATAGACTAAGCAGAGGAAAGAATTTCAGAGCTAGAAGACTATTTTGCTGAAATAGGACAGGCAGACAAGATTAGAGAAAAATAATGAAAAGGAATGAACAAAAACTCTGAAAACTATGGGATTATGTAAAAACACTAAACCTATGACTGATTAGGGTACCTGAAAGAGACAGGGAGAATGGAGCCAAGTCAGAAAACATACTTCAGGATATTATCTAGGAGAACTTCCTCAACCAAACAAAACAGAACAACATTCAAATCCAGAAAATTCAGAGAAGTCCAGTAAGATACTCCATAAGAAGATCAACCCGAAGATATATAATCATCAGATTCTCCAAGGTTGAAATAAAGGGAAAAAATGTTAAGGGCAGCCAGAGAGAATGGCCAGATCACCTACAAAAGGAAATCCACTAGACTAACAGTATACCTCTCAGCAGAAACCCTACAAGCCAGAAGAAATTGGCAGCCAATATTCAACATTATAAAGAAAAATATTCCAACCCAGATTTTCATATCCAGTCACACTAAGCTTCATAAATGAAAGAAAAATAAAATCCTTTTCAGACAAGCAAATGCTGAGGGAATTTGTCACAACCAGGCCTGCCTTGTATGAACTCCTGAAGAAAATCACATGATTATCTGAATAGGTCCAGAAAAGGCATTCCGTAAAATTCCACACCCCTTCATGTTAAAAACTCTCAATATCTAGATATTGATGGAACATATATCAAAATAATAAGTTATTTATGACAATATCTTACTGAATGGGCAAAAGCTGGAAGGATTTCCCTTGAAAAATCAGCATAAGAGAAGGACGCCCTCTCTCACCACTCCTATTCAAAATACTATTGAAAGTTCTGGCCAGGACAACCAGGCAAGATAAATAAATGGTATTCAAATAGGAAGAGAGAAAATCAAACTGTCTCTGTTTGCAGATTACATGATCTTGTATCTAGAGAACCCCATAGTATTAGTCCAAAAGATACTTAAGCTGATAAGCAACTTCAGCAAAGTCTCAGGATACAAAATTACTGGGCAAAAATAACATGCATTCCTATACACCAACAGTAGGCAAGCAGAGCCAAATCATGAATAAACTCCCATTCAGAATTGCTACAAAGAGAATAAAATGCCTAGGAATGTAGCTAACAAGGAAAGTGAAGGATCTCTTCAAGTAGAACTACAAACCACTAATCAAGGAAATCGGAGATGACACAAACAAATGGAAAAACATTCCATGCTCATGGATAGGAAGAATCAATATCATGAAAATGTCCATACTGCCCAGAGTAATTTATAGATTCTCTCCTATTCCCATTAAACTACCACTGACATTCTTCACAGAATGTCAATTCTGTGGGGCTTAATATCAAGGTGATGGGTTGATAGGTGCAGAAAACCACCATGGCACACATTTACCTATGTAACAAATCTACACGTCATGAACATGTATCCTGGGGATTAAAATAACATTTTTTAAAAAAAGGATAACAAGAGAATATTATGAATAATTTCATGATAATAAATTCAACAACTTAGATGAAATGGACAAATTGCTTTAAAGACACACCGCAAAAGCTCAAAAGAAATTATAGACAACTTGAATAGAGCCTTATGTATTAAAATAATTGATTTGAAATTTAAAAGGTTCATGCAAAGAAAATGATGAGCTAATATTTCTTCATTGGTGAATTCTGCTGTATTCGTTTTCTATTGTTTCAATCACAAATTACCACAAACTTGGTTTAAATAATACACATTTTCTATTTTACTAATCTGTAAGTCAGAAGTCTGATATGGACTAAAATCAATGTACTGGTAAGGATAGATTTATTTGTGGAGGGTCAAGATAATCCATTTTCTTGCCTTTTCCAGCTTCTAGAGCCTGCCTATCTTCCTTGGCTCATGGCTACCTTTCATCTTAAAACCAGCAATGGTCATTTGAGTCTCTTTTACATCACGTCAGGCTCACACTGATTTTTCCTGTTTCTCCTTCCATTTTTATGGACTCTGTTAATTACATTAGGCTCATCTGGATAATCTAGAAAAAACTCTCCCAATATTAAGGTCAGCCAAATACCAACCTTACATACATCTGCAATATTAATTTCTCTTTACCATGTAAAGAAAAATAACATCATTTTCTCCCATATTATTTCAAAAAATCAAGGAAGAGAGAATACTTTTCAACTAATCAAATGAGGCCAGCATTACCCTGATAATAATACCATAGAGTTATGTTACAAAAAAATAAAACTCATGAATATAAATGCAAAAATTGTAAACAAGATTTTAGCAAAGCAAATCAAATCCAACAAAATATAAGAACAATGCATAATAACCAAGTATGTTTTATATTAGAAATGCAAATTTGATTTAACAGTAAAAAATAAGTGTAATTCATATAAAAAAAAAATCCCGCGTGATCATCTCTATATATGCATAAAAGCATCTGAAAAAATCCAACATTCATGTCTAGATAAAAACTCTCAACAAACTAGGAATAGAAGGAGACTTCCTTAATCTAATGAATGTCATCTATGAAAACCCTAAATATAATATTATACTTAATGGTGAAAGACTGGATACCTTCATCCTGTGGTCAGGAACAAGGCAAGAATGTCTGCTCTTATCAATTCTATTCGACATTGTACTGAAGAATCTAGCCATTTCAATAAGGCAGGGAAAGACATACAGATTGGAAAAAAGTAGAACCATATTTTTTAGCAAATGACGTAATTATCTCTGTAAAAAATGTAATGAATTCTACAAAAGTTTTAGAGCTAATATGTGAATGTATCAATGTTATATGATACAGAACCAATATTCAAAATTTAATTATATTTCTCTATATTAGCAATAACAATCAAAAGTTGAAATTGAAAACAGTAACATTTAGATTGGCACCAAAAATGAGAAATAATTATGGGCAAATTTGACAGAATATCTTCAAGACCTGTACATTGTAAACTACAAAATATTACTCAGAGAAATTAAAGAAGACCTTCATAAATAGAGAAATATGTATTTTTTGTGAGTCAGAGATCCAATGCTGTTAAGATATCAATACTTCTAAAATTAATCTATAGATTCAGTATAATCAAAATCAAAATTATAGTAGTCTTCTTCTGTATAAAACTTATTAGCTAATTTTAAAATTCATATGGAAATGTGAAAGTATCAGAAAAATACAACTTTGAAAAAGAAGACTAAAGTGGGAGAAATAAAATACCAGATTTAAAGGAGTATTAAAGAGATACAATAATCAAGACACTGTATTCGTATTGTCATAAAAGTGGACATATGGCTCAATGGTACAGAAGAGAGTTTCCAGATAGACCCACACATAGAAAGTCTTTGGAATCTGACAAAGGTGAAAAGGCAATTGAATATAGTTAAATATAGTCTTTAAAAAAATCGTCCTGGAACAACATTTGGATCTCCAGATGCAAAAACTTTGAGCTTTGATTCATACCTTTGATTATATTTAAAAATAAACTTAAATTTGAAGCTAGATCTAGTTATAAAACTTAACACTCTAAGACTTCTTGAAAAATATGTAGCCTCAAATCTTTGTGACCGAGGATTAGGCTATGTTTTCTTAGGTATAACACCAAAAGCATATTCCATAAAATTCAAAATTTATACACTGGACTTCATCAATATTAAAAGCTTATGCCTCTCTAAAGATATTGTAAAACATTTAAAGGACAAGTCATAGTACATTGGGAGAAAAATCTCTAAAAAGGGTCCATCTGATAAAGCCTTCTAGAATCTTTTAGATTCCAAAATATGTAAATAATCTTCAGTACTCAATAATAAAATCTAAACTAAACAGTTCTTTAAAAACAGCTAAATTTTAATAGACAAAAGTAAAGAAGATATATGAATGGGAAATAATTCCATGAGAAGATGCTCAACACTATTACTTATTATGTTAATGCAACTTAAAACCCAATAAGATATTACTATACCTACTAGAATGTCTAAGGTTAAAATGGCTGACCATACTAAGTATTAGCAAGGATGCAGAGAAATGGAAAGGCTTATCATCTGCTAGCAGGAATTTAAACTGATATGATCACTTTGAAAATAGTTTGTCTCTTAAAACGTTATGCAAGTATTTACAATGTGACCTAGCCATTTCTTTGTGAGGCATTTATGTAAGATAAAGCATATGTCCATATAGAGACTTTTACACAAAAGTTCATAGGTGTTTCACTTGTAGTTCCCCAAAATTCAAATCAAACCAAATAGCTATTAAGAGATTGCTAACAACTAAATGTTTGCGATCCCCCAAAATTTATATGATAGCATCCTAACCACTAATGTGATGATATAAGAAGGTGGAGCTTTTAAGAAGTGACTAGATCATAAAGGTGGATCCCCCATAAATGAGATTCATTTCTTTAGAAAAGAGAATCCAGAGGAACTCTCTGGATTCTCTTTTCTGCCATGTGAAAATACAATGAGAATTTGCAACCTGGAAGGGAGCCCTCTTCAGAACATAATAGTGCTGGCACCCTTATCTCAGACTTCAGCTTCCAGAAATGTGAAAAATAAATTTCTGTTGTTTATAAATCAGTTTGTCTATCTATTCTGTTATAGCAGCTGGAACTGAAATAGAGATGAACAAATAAACATATTTTGGTGCTTTCATACAATTGAATTCTATTCAGCAATATAAAGAAATGAACTGTTGATGGATGCAACAACATGGGTGAATCAGAACATAATTATGTTGAGTGAGAGAAGCCAGATAAGAAAGTATCTACTTTATGATTACATTTTATAAAACTTTAAAAATACGAATAGTCTATCATGACAGACAGCGAATAAGTGGTTGCCTAGGGACTAGAAGTAGAGGTGGGCAGGGGTGGGTGAGAGGCAGATTTTGGGGGAGTGACGGTTATGTTCATCATGTTGATCAATCATAGGAGATAGTTTCACAGATATACATATGTCAAATCTCATTATATTTTACACTTTGCATATGTATGATTCATTATATATCAAATAAACCTCAATTAAAGTGCAGAAATAAGTCTATTTGTAAACTGCAACAGGCAGCCAGCTGGCAAATATTTTTTTACTTAATTGAGAATCAAGGGTTTTATTGTATTATCATCATCCCAACTAATACTTGTCAGAGAGGAACTCTGACTCAAGTTTTCTGACTCCACATCCTGTTATCTGTTCCCTAAATCTCTAGGTCTCAGGGCTACCTTCAATGACAGATAAGTATAATTGTTCTAAATTGATAATAGCTTCATATCTACATGATAATTGTAATAGTCTGCCTTGATATTTCTTTTATTTTTTAGATAATTTCAACTATTAGATTCAGGGGTACATGTGCAGGTTTGTTATAGGGATATATTTCAGGATGCTGAGGTTTGGGATTCAAATGATCCCATAGCCCAGGTGTGACTATAGTAAACAGGTTAGTTTTTA
Organism: Callithrix jacchus; assembly: GCF_049354715.1. Taxonomy (NCBI): domain Eukaryota; kingdom Metazoa; phylum Chordata; class Mammalia; order Primates; family Cebidae; genus Callithrix; species Callithrix jacchus. The sequence continues at coordinate 142,976,451 of NC_133524.1, forward strand.
GCCCTTGACCCCTTCCCTCCCTCCTCTCTCAGGTAGTCTCCAGCGTTTATTGTGTCCATCTTTATGTCTGTGAATACCCAATGTTTAACTCCTACTTATAAGTGAGAGCATGTGGTATTTGGTTTTCTGTTTCTGCATTGAGTTACTTTAGGATAATGTTCTCCAGCTGCATCCATGTTCTTCCTTTATGGCTGTGTAGTATTCCATGATATATGTACCATATTTTATTTATCCAATCCACCCTTGATGGGCACCTACTTCAATTCTATGTCTTTGCTATTGTGAATAGTGCTGCAATGAAAAATGTTATATTCCCTTGGGTATATACTCAGTAATGGGATTGCTGGGTTGAAAGGTAGTTCTGTTTGTAGCCCTCTGTGGAATTGCCACACAGTTATCCGCAATGGTTGAACTAATTTACACTCCCACCAATAGTGTACAAGTGTTCCTTTTTCTCTGCAACCTTGCCAATATCTGTTATTTTTTTACTTTTAGTAATAGCCATTCAGACTGGTGTGAAATGATATTTCCTTATGGTTTTGCATTTCTCTGATAATTAGTGCCATTGAGCAGAATATACTACTTTTTTTTAAAGAAACAATATAAATGCTTTTATGGTGTTCTACTGAGTCATTTTAACTGATTGGAATTTTCCTCAAATATTTTTTAATAAGGAAAATACAGAAATAAGTGAACAGGATGTGGAGAAAAAGGAACACTTTTACACTGTTGGTGGGAGTGTAAATTAGTTCAACCATTGTGGAAGACGGTGTGGCGATTCCTCAAGGCCTTAGAAATAGAAATTCCATTTGACCCAGCAATCCCATTACTGGGTATATATCCAAAAGACTATAAATCGTTCTACTATAAGGACACATGTACACGAATGTTCATTGCAGCACTGTTTACAATAGCAAAGACCTGGAATCAACCCAAATGCCCATCGATAATAGACTGGATTGGAAAAATGTGGCACATATACACCATGGAATATTATGCAGCAATCAGAAATGATGAGTTTGTGTCGTTTGTAGGGACATGGATGAATCTGGAAAACATCATCCTCAGCAAACTGACACAAGAACAGAAAATGAAACACCGCATATTCTCACTCATAGGTGGGTGATGAAAAATGAGAACACATGGACACAGGGAGGGGAGTACTAAACACTGGGATCTATTGGGGGAAAGGGGGAGGGCCAGTGGGAGGGGGAGGTGGGGAGGGATAGCCTGGGGAGAAATGCCAAATGTGGGTGAAGGGGCGAAGAAAAGCAAAGCACACTGCCATGTGTGTACCTACGCAACTGTCTTGCATGCTCTGCTCATGTACCCCAAAACCTATAATCCAATAAAAAATTAAAAAAAAAAAAAAAAAAAAATAAGTGAACAAATAAACATAAGCACTAAAGGTTTCAATGTTCAAGCTGAAATTAAACTTCAAATAGGCTCTCAACTCAGGGAAGGGATTCCTTAGGGGTTTTGATGTTTCCCATTGAAATAAGTAGTTGTTTGGCTAAATTAATCAGTTGGCTCGGTGCAATATGGACAATCCTTTCTCACAATAGGGTCTACAGAACAGCACTGTGGGCCTCACCGTGTGATTGTTAGAAAATCAGTACCTTAGGCCCCACCCAGTATCAATGGTATCAAAATCTGTGTTTTGATAAGATCCCAAAGTGATTCATGTGCACTTTGAAGTTTGAGAAGCCTAGGTATAGACATCATTTTAAGAAATCTTGCCCAGTGGTAATACGAAGGGGCTGCTTGTACACATTACAGCTTCCTCATTATATTTTCCATAACAAGTGATTAGATTTCTGAAGGAGCTGGAACATAACAGGTATTCATAAAGTAACTTCCAACATAGTGTTTATTTGTAGCTCAACCACTGCCTTGTTTGTGATATTTCAACAGCACTGAGATGCTGGCCTGCATTTATGAAAGGCAATGTTTTTCTTTTATTCACATTTCCTTCATTGCACCCTGTACTTATATATCATAACACTTAATTGGCTTATAATGGTATATTTATTTAGCCGCATTCTCATTTCATGGATGACTTCTCTTTACTTTAAAGCCCATAAAAGCAGGAATAATTTCTGCTTTGCTGTTCAATTCATAGCACACAAGGAAGTGCTCAAAAAATATTTGTTGACTCTTTTGTTTTAAATTATTTGTTGAAATATAAACTATATACAGAAAACTTTACAAATCATAAATGTACAACTCCATGAATTATTACAGAGTGATCACATGTATGTAAACATTCTCAGGTTGAGATATTGAATATTGCTGGCATCTCAGAAGCCTCTTATATCCCCTCCTGATTCCATCTCCTGTTTTCTTCCCCCCACAAAAAATATTTGTATGGCTGTGTTTCTTACCTTTAACTTCAAATATATGGAATCAAACAATTTATATTGTTTTGGTCCTGACTTTCTTTCATGTAATGCTATGTTTCCTACTCTTCATTGTTTTAGGAAGCAATAGTTCATTAATTTTTGTTGTTGTGCAGTAGTGCTTTGTATGACTAAACCATAATGTAGATGTCCATTGTAGTGATGATGGACATATGACTGATTTTTTAGTTTTGGGTATTATGAACAATGTTTCTATGAAAATGCTTGAACATGTCTTTTTGCAAATATGCATGCATTTTTTGTTGGGGTTATACTTCAAGATAGAATTGCTGGGTCATATTTTGAACTTCAGTGGATAATGCCCATTTTCTAATGTGGTGTAACAACTAGCATTCCCAATAGCTGTTTATGAAGTTTTCCTTTGCTTTACACATTTCATAGCCCTTGAAATTGTTAGATTTTAAAATTTTGAGCCATTTTTATGGGTTTATAAGAACATTTCATTTTTTTCCTTTTCGTTTTAATTTTTATTCACCTGATTGCCGATGAGGTTGGGAAACCTTTTAATGTTTTTGGTCATTTGGATATCCTCTTTGGTTTTCTCAAGACTCTTGTTCATTTTTTTATTGAAGTATTTGTTGTTTAGTTATTAATTTGCAAGTGTTATTTACATATTCTGAGTGCAAGATCATTGTCATTGTTTGTGTTTCAGTTTTATGTTGTCATTCTGTTGCTTGGTACTTTATTTTAATATGGCTGCTTGAAGAAATCACATTGTTAGCCGGATATGGTGGCTCACGCCTATAATCCTAGTACTTTTAGAGGCCAAGGTTGGAGGATCGCCTGAGCTCAGGGAGTCGAAGTTAGCCTGCGCAACCTGGTGAAACCCTTTGACTACTGAAATACCAAAAATTAGCCGGATGTGGTGGCACGTGCCTGTAGTCCCAGCTACTTGGGACGCTGAGGCATGAGAACTGCTTGAACTCAGGAGCCGAGATTGCACTACTGTGAAACTCGGTCTCCAAAAAGAAAAAAAAAAGAAATCATGTTGCCTCACTCGCAGGAGACTTTTCTATTGAGGTGTGGCTTTTTAAAATGGTGTGTCTTTTATTTAGGGCTTCCTGGTATCATATTGTTTGAATTAGGAGGGTGTGATGGCTGTCCACTCAAACAGAAATGAATGTGATGTAAATTTGGCATGTTTTGACTATTATTGGAGCAGCCTTGTTGTTGTCCAGGGTAAATGCGAAGGTTTTGGGTCTCACGGCCAAGGAGATCGTGGTCACACACAGACAGAGTGAGTTTGGAGCAGGAGTTTATATAGGCAAAAGAGAAGAACAGCTCTCCATCACAGAGAGGGGTCTCATGCTGGTTGCCAAGTAGTAGTAAAAATGTCAGGTTTTTTTGTTTTGTTTTGAGACAGTCTCCATCACTAGGCTGGAGTGCAGGCGATCTTGGCTCACTGCAATCTCTGCCTCCCAGGTTCAAGTGATTCTCCTGCCTCAGCCTCCATAGTAGCTGGGACTACAGGTGCTCACCACCATGCCCAGCTAATTTTTGTATTGTCAGTAGAGACGGTGTTTCACCATGTTGCCCAGGCCGGTCTCGAACCCCTGACCTCAGGTTGTCAGCTGGCCTCAGCCTCCCAAAGTGCTGGGATTTCAGGTGTAAGCCACCGCAACTGGCCAACATTGCATTCTTAAAAGAGAAGCAGTTTGGAAGAGAATGCTGAGACACACTGGTTAGGAGGTTTTGAGAAGACTTGGTCTTTCTACCTTTCTCTTCTTTTTTTCTTACCTTTGTAAAATATTACTGTATTAATTTTTGCTATGCAAAGTGTGGTTCATGGACCAGAATCATTAACATCACCTGAACTCTTGTTAGAAATGGGTAGTTTTAGGTTGTATAGACTAACACTGCAAGGTTCCCCCTTCACATTTCTGATAAGCTTGCAATGAGATTGCTAAAGATCCTGAATAAGATTGCAAATGTGCTTCAGATTTCTTCTTCCTCTTATGACCTTTAGAATATTGTATAGTTCCAGATGCATTTTTATTACCACATATGGAAATAAAATGGGTCTCCTGCTCAAAGTGAGGAGAAAAGTGAGTTTTCATTGACTATTCTTCGTAATTTTCTTTAAGAAGGAAATAAACCAAATTCACTAAGAACATTGTCTGGATACTTTATGGTTATATGTTATGCAGACTAAAACCATTAAGTACACTTTATCTTTTAAAACATAATGAGTTAAAATGAATTTGCAGTTTCATGAATGCTTTGTCTTATAACTTCAATAGGATTTCATGTGGAATTGTTTTCCCGAGTTCACTTTTTGTAATTCTATTTTTGAATATGTATTGGGAAATACTTTAAGCCTATATATGTCATAAAAATAATACCTAAAGTAGCCCTTTGGGGAAACTTCATAATTTTGGTGTTGCTATTTTAGTGCATTCATAATTAAATTGGAGAACAGAAGAGCCACGAGTTTGTGTTTCTTATTATACAAAATCTGCTAATATAATGGAATATGTTACGGCCACTATATGTTGTAACAACAACATAATGGTGTGGTGGTATTGACAGTAATAGGGAAAGTTTCTTTGCATTATAGGTGACTGTATGTTCAGAAAATAAACCAGAGAAATCAATGAAACACAGGCTTTTTTTCCATTTTTATTTGAAGAGTCATTCCCCTGGGAAAGTAACAGTTTTAGGTTGCCTCAGTTTCCCCATCTGTAGAATTGCTGTAAGATTATTGTGGATTAAGTGAGATAACACATTCAAAGCTCCTTGATCCACAGGAGATGATAAATTACTGTTCAGCTACTCTCCCCTCTATTTCTCATTGAAAATACAACTACATTTCACTATTTATTTGGTGTTAGAATAAGCATTTTGTAATTAACCTTTTCTCTGTGCTTTTGGAGAAGGTGGTATCATAAACGAATTTATGTGCAGTGGCCAAATTCTATTTGATGTGTGTTGCTATCCTTCTCTGTAAGAAAACCAGTTTAGAATACTATCATGTCAAATATAGGCTGAATTGAGATTTTTTCTCTTTCCCCATTCTACTCTTGTTTGAAAGAAGACTTGAATTAAAAGTGAGGGGGAAATTACCCCACACAGATCTTGGTAGTGAAAAGGCACTCAAAAGCCTTCATGTAATCCAGAACTTGGTGAAATCAGCCCTTCCCTAATTGGAAACATTCTCTATTAAAATTAGATAATCTGCATGTTTATGAATATTCTTCCTTGACATGAGTCCCAGAGAGATCTATCTTTTTTGGTCATAAATATATATAAGGAAAATTGAAAAACACTGGAATATTGAATTAAAATATTTACTATTCTCAATGTAACACTATGCCAATATATATTACATTCATTCTGTTTCTTAGAACACAACAGAATGTTATATCTGAAGCAGAAAGACCTATGGTGATTGCAAGGAAATTTGAAATACATTTTTGTATCTCCACAGTGCCATTTGACAAAATGAAAAATGTAAATAATATAGTTAGTTCTCAGGAAGATGACCATTAGAATCCATCTTATTTTATTAGGATATATCAATGTCATTGAGAGCTGGCTATTATTTTCTCAAAATGCTATATGATCACATGACTTTATGTTGAAATGTCCATGGACGGTTTAAGCAATCTAGAATGTGATACAGCTACAATGCCTCTTTAATGCAACTAATTTTTAATTTAATTAATATCATGTAGGGGTGTTAAAGTCTCATTATTATTGGACACATGAGGGCGGAGACAGTGTCTTCTTCATGTTTTGTAAATCTTATAGCACCTGAGGTGTTAATAGATATTTGAAGACGACATTTTGTATGCTAAAGGTAGCAAAGCAAAAGTGTTCATTAATATACATGGATAAAAGATCTTTGATGCAATAGTTGTGGCATGTTAAGACTTCTTTCATTCTAAGACAGTAGTGTAGGTTACATAAATGGGAAAAAATAAAGATATAACAGGATTTGAACCAAACACTTTTAATATCAAATAATAGATTGTTTTATTATCAAATACTCCAGATACACAGAACACAGCAGTAATTTTTATAATTCCCCCAGGTACACTACCCGAAATAAGCAAAAATGCTAATATGTTGCATATTTACTTCAAATAGTTTTCTGAAAGAATAAAATATTTCAGATATATTTAAATGTTTTCTTTTTCGATCACATTTTTATGACTTCCTGGAAGCAACTATTAGCCTGAAATTGGCATACATAATTCCATACCATGCTTTTATAATTTCTTTATGCATGTATGCATCTGTAGTCATATATAATACTGTTTTTTTCATTCAAAAATGTACATAAATAATAATATCCTATTGCTTATATCATTTTGTTTTACGTGCACCATGTTATTTAATGTTTCTCTTTGGAATACTTGTTCTTTTCCTTTTTCCTTTTCCGTGGTGTCCTAGGATTTGGAGTTGTCTTTGCTTTTTCCAGCTCTATTTTTTTTCTGCTCCACATTGATTTGGAAGTTATGTCTTTGTATTGGTAAGGGTCCAATACACAGAGCAATACACAGATGACCACACTTCAAAGGGGTTATTGAAAAGAGTTGAACAAAAGGACTGCATGAAAAGATGTGGACAGGATTAACAAAAACAAGAAATCATAGATAACCTTGAGCATCTTTCTACAGACTGTAAGAGGCAAAAAGAAGCTATTATTACCCCCAGGTATGAGCTACAAGATGTGGCAGCCATTTACAAGGTGCAAAAACTGCAAAAGCTGTTGGAGCGGTCCATTCAGTAGGAGATGCAGCATTTAACTGAGTAACACAGCTGTGACCAAACTAAGGAACTGGAGAATAAGAAAGCCCAGTTGATACAATCCTTAGAGTTAAGCCCATAGATGTATAGATCAGAGCAAGGAAGAGATAACACTGAGCAAATGGTACTGAGAACCTTTTACTCGGGAAAGGTTTCTATTTCTGGTCCTTTAATGGCCACCCTTAACAATTTTAACATACATGCTTAAACTCTAAAGCTCATCAATGTTTCTTACTCTTAAGCTTTCAGACAGATCAAATCCAAACTCGCCAATTCTATTTTTTCATTCCTTATAAATCTAACGTTTTATCTTCTTATTCTCTTTTCCAAACTTTTTTTGCAATTATTATTTTTATTGTCAATATTTACATTTAGCAATATGTTGTAACCAATTCCTTTGCTTTTTTCTTCCTTAAGTTTCAATTTTCTTTATAAACATAGAATTGTTATTTTTTTCTTTTGGAGGCCTCTCATGCCAATAAATTGAGGGTTCTCCTTTGGGTGCACTTCTGCATTAACTGCTTCAGGATTCCCCGGTTCAAGTCTTGTGCTAATTCGTACCTTTGGTCTTTTGCTATCCAATAGCTGGTGCATCTTTGCGTTCCATTATAGCAGTCATTAATGTTTTCATCCAAATTGGTTTTGGGGTGGGAGTAGAGCAGAACAGGACAGGGAAGATTCCATGCATCATATCTGGACCTACGGGAATACTTTTCCTGCTTAGTTCTACTTTTAGTAATAGACCTTGTTTGATAGCCTTTATTCAGGCATCTCAGTTCTAGCTCCTTAGCCACACACCAGCCTGAGGCTTCTTGGAAGTTCATATCGCTCCTGCTCACTCTCTTGCTTTGAGGTCCAGTTTTGTTTTTGTTGCTGGGGTTTTTCCTTTCTTGCTTTTAGACTTGAGTATATCCTTTTAAAAAAGCCAAATGCATGTCATTCAGTATTTCTATATGTTTGAACCAGAGGGTATTTTCCATGTCAACATAGTTGACCGTAATGATAGAAATTGACTGCTGAGAGCTGTGGCTCATGCCTGTAATCCCAGCACTTTGGGAGGTGGAGGCAGGTGGATCATGAGGTTAAGAGCTCAAGACCAGCCTGGCCAAGATGGTGAAACCCTGTGTCTATTACAAATAAAAAAAATTAGCTGGGTGTGGTAGCAGGCACCTGTTTTCCCAGCTACTCAGGGAGCTGAGGCAGAGAACTGCTTGAACCTGGGAAGCAGAGGTTGCAGTGAGCCAAGACAGCACCACTGCACTCCAGCCTGTATGACAGAGCGAGACTCCATGTCAAAAAAAATAAAATACCAGAAAAAAAAAATGAAATTTACTAGTGGATTATTTCCAGCTCTATAAAGCTATGAAGAATATTTCTGCTTTGTGGTATTTTTGTAGTTGTTGTTCTATTGCTATTTTTCAGCCATTTATTTCTTTTTTTGCTTGGGTGTTTTGATCTCTTTACCTTACTTGGCTTATTTTTTCTATCCACTGTCTTCTTTATACTTGATTCGGGTGACTATTTTTTTACATTATAGAAAAATGGAAAGCTAACATCCTGCTTATTATGGTTTCAATTCTATTTTAAACTTTATATTTTCTAGTCTCCAAAAACCTCATTTGTCTTTTTGTTGTCTCCACACATTGGATGTCTCCACTACACTGTGAAAGTTCTTCAGTTAGTCACGTGTTGCCATCTCTCTCTGTGCTCATGCCTAGATCTCATCATTTGCTGAGTTCATTTGCTCCTCAGCTTGCTGCATTTGGGTTGTTGCCTGGAGACAACTTCTGGGCATTTGTTCTCTAGCTATCCAGAATGGCAAAACTGAAACACGAAATAAAACTGCCATAAGGTAATTTTTTTTCATGAAAATTTTTTTACTCTAATATATTCAGTTGATTTTATCAAATTTCCAGGAAAAAAAATAGACCTTATTTTAGGATTAAAAAATAAATTAAAAACATAAATAATAAACTTACTTGGCTGCAGCTAGGTTTTACTTGATATCTGAACCTGGGAAATTTGTATGGCATTGCCAGTGTAACTGTAGGAGAAAATCCCCATTCAGGTCTCATTTTTTATATTGGACAGACATAAGAGGACATGTTTGGCTGTGTACAGTGGCTCACACCTGTTATCCCAGCACTTTGGGAGGCCGAGGCAGGCAGATCACAAGGTCAAGAGACCGAGACCATCCTGGCCAACAAGGTGAAACCCTGTCTTTACTAAAAATACAAAAATTAGCCGGGCATGGTGGTGTGTGCCTGTAGTCCCAGCTACTCAGGAGGCTGAGGCAGGAGAATTGCCTGAACCCAGGAGGTGGAGGTTGCAGTGAGACGAGATCGCGCCACTGCTCTCTAGCCTAGCACCTGGTGATACAGTAAAACTCTGTCTCAAAAAAAAAAGAAAAAAGGACATGTTTCAAAATTATTAGGTCTACACATTCAGTTTTGCAAGAAAAACTTCCTATTTCATATATCTCAACTTTACTTCCTCTTTGTATTTATTTTTCTATTCCTAACTTCATGTGTATCTTATTCAAAGCAATATGTGTTAAGAATTTATATAAATGCTTCAAGGCTCATAAAGAAAACAACACCTCTCTCTACACATGTCTAAACCCTGTTCTTTAGAGGCATTCTCATTCAAAATCTTTGCTTTGTTTCTTCTGGATTTTACTTTCCTATTTCTAAATAATGTGCATATGCTGCCAGTAATTTTTTTTTCAATTTTAGATATTAGCTGTTTTATATACTATGGAAAGTGTAGATTTAGCCACTACCACACACTACCTCACAGACGCTCAGTTACCCTTTCCTCACCATCCAAATACTATTAGAATTTTTGGTTTATTAAATAAATCAATCAACAATTACAAAAAGTTAGTGTCTTTATGCAAATTGTTCACAAAAGAGTCATACACATATATCTAACCTGCTATGAGGCTTTGTTTGCCCGGACTAGATAATTGCCTTGATTTTTCACTTTATTCTTCAATACAAAGTTGTATATTCTTCCTCAAACTCCCCCGTATAACTGTAAAATCTTTCTCCAAGGAGATCAACTATTACATCATTTTTAGTTTGTTTGTCTTGTTTTTTCTCTTCTCGGAGCTGTCTGTCCTGTTCTTACAGCTCTCTGGACTGTTGCACATTGAAATCTTTTTATTTCCATCTTACCCCAGCTTCAGAATCTCCTTCACAATTCTTCTGAATTGAATTTCCTGTAGTTATTTTGTCCTGGGTTGGTCAGTTTCTTCTGAGAAGAATGTTCAAACACCTGCCTAGGGTATGCATATCAGAATTCTAACAGTCTAGAAGAGAAAAAAAAAAAGAACGGCTTTTCAACCGATCTTCAGAACTGACGCAGGATCACTTCTGCCACACTCCAGTGATTAAAGATAATCACAGTGCCAGCCCAGAGTCAAGGTGAAGGAATTACACGCGAGTCTGAATGCTAACAATCATGAATTCCTGGTGGTTTCTTTGGTGACATACTATTTCAGTAAACACATTTCAGATCTGCTGACTTAACCAAGGGCCTTTGGATTTCCATCTTCTAACATGTTGTTAACCTCTCTTCTATGCTATCTTCTATTTCCTCATTCCTTTTGTCCCTTCGTTTTTAGTGTCATTTTACTGAGGACTATAGAAAAAGTAGCGATAAATATGTATATTTCATTCACCAATTTTTAGCCAGACCTCTCCCTCCCATTAAAACAATTTCCTTCAACTACTCTCCTCATTCAACAGCATTTATTTGAAACTTGTGTGGTAAGATGTCACAAATAACCACAGCCACAAATAAGTGTGCTTGATTTTCACTAGATTGTTACCCTCATCACTTTGGGTGTAGGGCAGTTTGAAGATTATATTACAACATAGAAATATTATTTATTAAAAAGCACCTGTTCTTCAGATTTTTTCAAAATCAGAAAATAAAATTCAGTGGAGAATTTGGCATCTGAAGTGAAATGATATTTCTTGCCTTTGATTTTGTATATATTTTCTATAGACAACAGAATGAAGGTATGTATGGTAGGATGAGCACCACTAGGGTGGGTCAGGACTCAAAGAGGAAACTGACATTCAAGTCTATTGCACGTGATCTGAGAAGGTGCCCCCTTTAGTTATGGGAAGACAGTGGAATATAAGTAAAAAGAGTAAGAGGTTTAACCTTAGACATCTCAGATTACAGTCTGACAGGTAGCATAGGTTAGCAATATGACTTTGAGTACTTTACTTTCTGATTCCAAGTAATTTGTACCTAAAATTGAGATAATTGAGAGGACCAATGTCATGTCTATTAAATGAGATCTTACATGTCAACATAAATTCTCAAAGTATAAATGTTCTGGAATACTTTATTCTGAAAAGTATAAAGATTAATCCCAAGATAATACTTAGACAAATATGCAATTATTTTTTAGTAGGATATTCACTGAAAAGTTTATAATGGCCAAAGGGTAAAGCAACCAAAATGTTTATTAATAAGGAATTAGTTACACAAATTATGATCCATTGATACAATTAAATACTATCTTAATTTTAAAAAGAATTAGTTAGATTTGTCCTTTCAGGCAAATAGAACAGTGGTTAAGAATATAAACTAAAAAGCTGAGGTACCTGGGTTTGTATTCTGGTGAGTCACTCATGAACTCCATGACCTTGGGTAAGTCACTTAATCTCTCAGTGCTTTCATTTCCTCTTCTACAAAGTATGGAAAGCAGTAGATATTAATTCATTGGGTAAAGCACTTAGAACATTGATTGGCATATAGTAAGTGCTGTATAAATATTTTCTATTATTTGTTGAGCATTGATTTTCACATAATAACTATATATGTTGCATTTTTAGAAACACTTTGGCCATTTGATCTGATTAAATTTTTTAAAGTCATGTCACATTTCTTAACATGCTTTATGTGTCAGTTGATGTTCAATAAGGCACAAGAATTCAATAAGAGGTAGACAATAGGAAACATGTCCTGGAACCATTAAATGGCTTCTTATTCCAAAATAACATTGACTCCATAAACATTTTCTTAGAGCATATGACCAGTAATACATCTGATCTTTAGAAAGAAAAAATATGGATTTATGCAGAAGGCACATTGCCAACATAGAATAAATTCGTGGGTAGGTTGCTTGATTTTCTATTACCAATATGAAATATGGGAAAATATGAAGTCTACTGCAGTGATCTGACCCACAGGTAGGAAAGGGTAGATAAATGTTTATTTCTATGTTCTCAGAAGGGTAAATTAATGGCCCTAGGCACCTGACCTGTAAATACTGTAGACACACAATGACAGTGAAGACTGAATAATATATATTTTCTTTAAGGCCCAGGTTTATGGTTTCCAAAAATATTACCTGATTTTGTCTTCACAACAACCAACAACACTATGATTTAATTACGATGGCTAGTTTATCCCCTTTTTATAAGTAAGGGAATGGGCACTGCTATCTAAAATCACTTGCGTTGAAGAACATATTCTTGTAAAAAGTGGAGCTGAGACTTGAATCTTGATTTGCTGAATTCAGTTCTGTGGTCTTTCCAATATACCATTCAATTATTTACTCATTCCATTAAAATCACCAACTTTGTCAAGGCCTGTCTTAAGTGGAACTCAAAGTAGAAGGCCACCCTTGTCCTTTACATTATGCTAATTTGATGAGGGAGACAAAATGCAATATGGCTAAAAAGGAGAGCATGATATATAAACATGAAAATGGTTATTCTGAGCTTCTGATTGTCCTTAGAGAATGAATGGAGGAGAGGCCAAGCACGGTGGCTCATGCCTGAAATCCCAGCACTTTGGGAGGTTGAGGTGAGTGGATCACTTGAGGTCAGGAGTTCGAGACCAGCCTAACCAACATGATGAAACCCTGTCTCTACTAAAAATATAAAATTAGCTGGGCATGGTGGCACACACCTGTAATCCCAGCTACCCGGGAGGCTGAGGCAGGGACATTGCTTGAACCTGGGAGGCAGAGATTGCAGTGAGCCAAGATCACGCCATTTCACTCCAACCTGGGCAAGAAGAGTGAAACTCCGTCTTAAAAAAAAAAAAAAAAAGAATGAATGAATGAAAGACAATGATTGTATTATGAGCCTTGTGGGCAATTGTGAAGGTGGCAAGCAGTGGTAGCATGAGCAAAGATCTGGAGCACATGATAAACTTGCAACCTGTTGAAAGGGACAGGAGGAGTGGAAACAAAAAGTGATGAGAGGACTTGAAGATTAGAAAGATGAGGCTTGTGATATACAGCTCTATGGCTCTGGCTGAGGCACTGGCCGTGACTTAGGAAGAAAACTGACACTCCAATTGTAGCTATGCTATGCAAGAAATATTTAAGCAATTAACCCACAGTAGGGCAGGCAGCATTTTCCCATAGAAAGATCATTTGGTTTTATTTCCACCCCCACCTCAGTTACCTTTAACGGAGGAAAGGTTCAGCAGTAGAAGCTGCGAAACAAATATAGAGCGAAGAATTTCTGAGTGTTACAGGGAATTAGCTTTCAATTTGCACTTTCTCTCTAAGATATTTCCCCATTTAAAATCACGAATGTCTACAAACCTCCACTTATATCACAAAAGTGATATAGAACACATTCGTGAACAGTTTGTTGAAGGTAATGGTGGCTTAAATTCACACTGAAGGCTGAGCACAGTGACTCACGCTTGTCATCCCACCACTTTGGGAGGCCGAGGTGGGCGGATCACCTGAGGTCAGTAGTTCAAGACTAGCATTGCCAATATGGTGAATCCCCGTCTCTACTAAAAGTATAAAAATTACTCAGGCATGGTGGTATACGCCTGTAGTCCCAGCTACTCAGGAGGCTGAGGCAGGAGAGTCGCTTGAACTGGGTGGCGGAATCTGCAGTGAGCCGAGATCACTCCACTGCACTCCAGCTTGGGTGACAGAATGAGACTGTCTCAAAATAAAACAAATATAAAAAAAAGACAAAAGAAAAAAATTCACACTGAAGGTGAGCCACACTTCAGAATTTTAAGAATTTGTGTGCATTTGGGTTAAAAACTTTTAACTTACTGGTCCAGAAATAGCTAAAACAATAGACAGTTGACATTTGTGTAGTTGAGGCAAAAGGTCTCTGTACTTAAATTTCAGACATTGACTCTGAGGAAACTCTCCTGTTTAAATATCATCCCTTGTGCATGGATATGTGTAGCTTGGTGTGCATCTAAAAGCGATGTAAACAGAAGGGATTGTGAGCAAAATTTCAAAGAAAAAGTTGAGACAAAGACAAATGGGAGAGAATATACCTCCATTTCCCATTGCCTTCTATAACAGTGGTTGGTATTTCACACATGATCCACACTGTAATTATTCTTGTACAGTGGCTAATGATAATAATAATGATTATTTTCCATCTACATACATATGCATTGCATATTTTCACGGATATCCTGTATGCTAAGCATAGTTATCCTCAATTTACATTACACTGCCTCCTCTCCTGATTCAGTGCCAAGATTGAAGACTGTAAGTAAACGTTTCTCCCTAAAAAAAGAGAATCCAAAGAAGAACTAGTTTGGGGGCTCATTATGAAGGGAGCTTGGAATTGACTGATGACAGCAGCAATGTAGAAAAGATAAAGGCTTGCCAAGGATGGATCAGCAAATCTAAGAAAATGCCTGCATGTAATGGTCAAGTGGAAGGAGTCACTTGGATGAATGCTCAGCAGAAAAAGCCAGATAGACCTGGAGAATGGTGATGTCCCTTTAAATGACAGCAATGACTGGTTGGACTACACATTTTGGAGGCTAAATATATGACCTCGTGTTTGATATTTAGATTTGATACAATGATGAGATATCTAGGCAGACGTGGCCTGCAGGCAGTTAGTATATGAGGTTAGAGCTTTAGATAAGTGGTAAGAAAAGGGAAATAACAATTTAAGAGCTATCAGTGTAAAGTTTAGTGGAAGCTGTTACCTTTGGGGGAAACGAAAATAAAAAGCAGAAGGCTAAGATCGCCCACAGTGAGAAGAAAAAGAATAATAAGATAGTAAAGGAGTAACATTAGATATGGACACAAGGTAAGATTGCTATCTTCAACAACAAGTCAGAAAACCCAGGTACATTTGGATTTCAGATAAACAAGAAATGCTTTTTTAGTATAGGTATGTCCCAGATATTGCATGGGGCGTATTTAACTCTGAAATAAATCTGTCGTTTATCTGAAATTCAAATTTAACTATTTAAGTGGGCCTTCTGTATTTCATCTGGCAAATCATATCATTTTGACATGATAACATGACAAAAGCTGCAGAGATGTAAAATGGTCATGAGAAACATTTATGAATTAGTACTTTCTTGTATATGAAAGATTAATTTTTCAGCAGTTTAGTAGAGAAATGTCGTGAAGAATGTGTTTTTTTTGTACTTTGTTTTGAATGGTTTAGGAATAGCATAGTCGTATGCAACTTTGGCAGATAAATTTACATCTGTCTTACAAAAATTTCCTGTTTATTGATTATAGAACTTTGTCAAAATGTTAACATACTTGTTGTTAAAGATTGCTATCACTTAATGTATTTTATTTCACAAAAAATATCTACCAAATTGGTTGCATTATGCATCTTAAATGAAACTGTTTGTAAAGATACAGTGTCAATACTAACCACCAGAGTCAGCAAGACTGCAAAAATGTCAAGTTTTTTCAACTACAACCATTGTGAGATTTTGATTTCAAGGTATTAAATTGTGCTATCATTAAAATATATGTATATTCGATTCATAGGTAGTAATACATATTCAAATATTTCTAGTACTCTAAATCTAGCAGAGTGCTCACCTTCAACAATGATAAAAAATTTCAAAGCTATGCACGGTGACACACACCTGTAATTCCAGCACCTAGGGAGGCTGAAGCAGGAGGATCACTTGAGGCCGGGAGTTTGAGAGCAGCTTGGCCAACATAGCAAGACCTCATATCTACAATTTTTTTTTAAGCCAGGTGTAGTGGCACATGCCTGTAGTCCCAGACACTCAGGAGGCTGAACCAGGAGGATCACTTGAGCTCACAACTTTGAGACTGCAGTGAACAATGATCATGCTACTGTACCTCAGACGTGGTAACAAAATGAGAACTTGTTTCAAAAAAAAAAATCAAGGAGTAAAGTGGATGAATTTTTATTATTATTTGAATTGAAAAGCCAAAAATTATTTACAGCTCATTAACATTCTGATCAAATTATTTCTACTTTTTATCCTAAATCAGTTATTGTCTTCAACTCTGTGACAAATATTATCCTTGATGTGCCATGAAATAAAATTCACAAGCTTGCCTTAAGAAATTTATCTGTGAATGCAGATTTTTTTGCTTTCATGAAGTAGATATAAATTTAAACTGTCCACAAGTGATATCTGACATGGGCAATATTCTGTAACATAGGAAAAACATATAATATATTCAGAAATGAAGGATAAACTGTTGGCTAGGCTTTATTAACTTGTAAAATATAAATATGTTTTTAAAAGTTTCTTTCAATTAATTTGAAGCTCAAAAACCATTTAGAAAAACACTCCAGGCAACCAAATTTCCCAAATGAAAGATTGACATATCTGGAATGATCTTAAACTCATTTAGAGATGAGTCATTTGAGTGACAGGAGGAGCTTACCAGTTTTATGCTGTTTTAATTGTTTTCTTAGGCAACATATTTTGCCATTTTGAGCCTCCATTTTCTTATCTGTAAGATAGTACTAATGATATTTATCTCACTGGCAGTTTTGTTATGAAGTTTAATGAAATAATACATACATATGCAACATTGTTCCAGTTTTATAAAATGCATTTATTCAATAAAAGCTATTGTTATTATTATTTAATTTTAACACTATTGTTACTATTAATTCAAACTCAGATCTATAGAAAAGCAACTGGAATCTATGAAAAAATATGGAATGAAAGACAAGATGAATAAAGTGGGAAAGAGTTCAAAAGTATGTTTCTCCTGAAAGAGATATAATACAGAAAAGAAAAGAAAGAAAATATCTACTTTATTCTAAGGCGGTAAAAGACTTAAATGAAATAAGAGTGCAACAAAAGTAAAACCTCAGGAAGGAAAATAATATTTATTAAGAGAAATAAAATCTAAGTAGATTTTGCAGAAAATTTATTCAGTTATAAACCTAAAAACAACTTAAAATCAGCAATAAATAATTAATACAATTAAAATTACCACAAGGTAATTAAAATAATTAGCACCTTAGAAGACATTATTGCAACTTCCTAGTAATTAATTTCACATCACATATAGAGTCTACTTAACCTGGGAATGTCCTGTCACGTGATGAATTTCTTGTCTGCCTCTTGTCAAGTAAAGATGCATTTTTTAACTATATTTTGACTTGTGTTATTTTATCTGACATCTTTTGAGTTGTTATTTCCTTTTTCCCTGCCATTCTCCATCATTCTGATTTATTTAAGGGCTCCTTCAACAAATATTTATTGAATATTTACTATGTGTCTAACACTAAGCAAAGTGCTGGTGATAAAACTGTGGTCAAGAGAAGCATATTTTGTTACATCTTGGAAACTGTAGGTCTGAGGAAGGAAAGAGTTGTTAAATAATCATAAAAATCCAATATTAAATGGTACCTGAGACAAATACTACAAAGAATGGATCTTGTAATTAGAGAGATGATTTCCAGAAGAAGAGGTGATAGATCTGAGATATGAAGTATAATTAGATAAAGGGAAGGAGATGGTATCTCAGGCTTAGGGGCCATTACATGCAGGCTCTGTGATGAAAGAAAACATAGCTGACTAAAAGAATATCAATGCCAGGGTAGTCAGAACATAGAGAGTAAGGGTGAGTTTGATATAGCAAAGAAGGTGGAGTCAGAAGATATAGAAAATATTAAAAAGTTTTGTTTATCCTTAACCTAATAGCATTGCAAAGTTTTAAGGAAGGAAGTAATATATTCCTCCCTTTTTAAAAGATCACTCTGGCTACTGGAAGAAGATGAATTGGAGGGAAACCAGTACAGCTTCCAGCAATGCAGTTAGGAATTTATAGCAGCAATGTAGGTGAGCTATGATGGCAGCTTTGACTAGAGAAGTAGTAGTGAATATGAGGAGAGGTGGGAGGATCCCATTTGTAGGTAAAATACACAGGTGTTATGATCATTGGCTATGACAGTGGGGGTGGCAGAAGCAACAATGACAAGTCCTGGATTTCTGGTTTATATAGCAAGATAGATAGTAGCGTTCTTCATGAGACAGTAAACAGTGAAAAAAATGAAATCCTTTTGGGTAGGAAGCTTATTAGCTCAATTTTTGACATTTTAGTCCTGTGTTGCCCTTGAAACATTGAAGAAATTCAAGTAAACAATTGGAACCACAGAGCTGATACTTAGAAAAGAGCTCTACATGGTAGATGAAAACCTTGGCACCATCTGCGTATAGGTGGGGATTTAAGCTGTGAGTGTGGGTAACTTCACCTGGGAATGATGAAATAAGGGAGCTTAGAACCAAGTCATGATGTACTCCAATATGTATTGACCAGGTAGGAGAGTATTCATCTGAAATAAAAATGGAGAAAAAAAAGAGGCACAAAAAGGATAATGTATCATATTAGCCAAGAAAAGAATGTGTCTTCCAAAAGAGAGGTGTGTCCAATGATATGAAAAGTTGTTGCAGTAAAGTAAGATGAGAACTGCAAAGTGCCCATTCACTTTTAGCAACATGGAGGTCACGGATTGGGTTGTAATGTTGCTGAAAGCCTTATCGAGTCAAGAAGAAATGAACGAGAGGTGAGGAAATGCAGAAAGATCATGAGTACAGAGGAATGTTTTAAGAGATTTGGTTAGGACAAGAGAAGAGATAGAAATAACCAGAAAATGTGTGAGGTTTGGTGAGATATTATTTTTTATTTTATTATTTTTTTAAGACTAGGTTTCCTTCTGTCACTGAGGCTGGAGTGCAGTGGCACAGTCTCTACTCACTGCAACCTTCATCTCCCAGGCCCAAGCAATTCTCCCACCTTAGCCTGCTGAGTAGCTGGGACTACAGGAGTGCACTACCATACTCAGCTAATTTTTGAACGTTTTTGTAGAGATGGGGTTTCATCATTTTACCCAGGCTGGTCTTGAAATCCTGGGCTCAAGCGATCCATTCCCCTCAGCCTCTGAAAGTACTGGCATTACAGGTGTGAGAAACTGTGTGAAGCCTGTTTTTTATTTTTTAATGGTAGAGATTTAAGCATGACTAAGTCTAATGGGAGAATCTGTATGAAAAAAATGATTGAATATGCAAAACAGAGAAGGGTAATTGCTACCATGAGTAGGAGTTCCTGAAAAGGATGGACCTTTAGATAGGTGAAAGTTGTCCAGACCGGAGTGGCTCCTCTTATGTGAAATAGATTATAGATTAGGTATGAAAATAAATCTGGTAACAGAGAGAAAAGATCATATCTGTCTGATGGCTTGTGTTTTCTATGTAAAGTAAAAAGTAAGGTCTTCCGGAAGACGGAGAAGAATAGGCGCTAAAGGAGTTGAGTAACTGAGTAGCTTGGAAGATATCTGAAACAGAAGTTTGGGGAGAGTGGAAATATTGATTAAAGGGATGTAGTAGGCTGCTAGATAGACAGTACTGAGAGCAAATGACAATTGACATTTATGAATTTGTAGTGGAAGCAATTTTATTTTTGAGTGTAATATGGTATCCAATAATATACTAACAAACTTTTTTCAACAAGGGTCCCAGCTTGAGCCTAAAATATGTTTGCAATGGGAATCACTAAAGTCTGCAGGGCTAGTTGGGGAGACTCCCAGATGTTAAGTGCTAGCAGATTCTGCTGTCGCAACATGCAAAGTATAACAAATAAAATAATTACATAGAATTCCAATGTTTGCATTAGTTCAACCTACTAGTAGTGACCACACTGGAGCTGGCAATGCTTATATACCATCCCTTCAGGAGCTAGGAGAAAATGATGAATCTAACCTGGATATTTCTGGAGTGCAAGTTGAGGAAAACTTTTTTTGGCAGATGAGAGAAAGCAGAAATATGTTGCGGAGGCAGAAGAGGCTTATTGAAATTTCAAATCAGAAAATTCTAAAAATGATGCAGTGATGGATTCAAATATGGTAGTTGTCACGTGTTCACCTGCTCGCTCCTATAACAGGGGTTTTTGCTCTTGTGGTTTTCATTAATTCCCAGAGATAATCTCTGTTCTTTTCTCCACTCAACTGTCCATCTGTGCTTTTGGAAAATCAGCCATCATTAAAGTGCCTGCCTCAAAGAGTTATTCATGATGAATGTGATTGAATATCTTGCTTTTAAACTCTGTACTACAAAGGCATATAAGAAAAAAGGTAGTGCTTGGTGTACTTTCTAGGCTGTGAGTCTTAAAGAGTGGGAGGACACACAGAAAAATTCCCACATAAAGGACATACGCCCTCAGGATCACATAGGTGCTATGTGGGGTACGCTTACTAACTAAAAATAATTTTGGTTTTATCATTCCCAGTAAAATGTCCATGACACTACTTTTCCTGTGCATCTGTAAATTAAAAATGATAACATTTGCCTGTATCCTAAATTCCCTTGAGATAATGGCAAAATAGGCAGTAAAACTGTAAAACAGCAAGCAAATAGAAGTATTTCCTACATGATAATTGAAATTTTCTTTAATTCCAAAGCTATTTTATGCACTTGGCTTTGAAGGCAGCTGTGAATTATGTTGAGCTTTTCCTCATTCAGTCTCTAATTTTATTCTGGAAAGAATTTCCTCTGAAATCCACTCATCATGTACTGAGCACCCACCATGTGCTAGGCACTGTGTATGTACCAAGTGCTTGGGATTTAGTGGCAAATACAGCAAACAGGGTTCCTGTCCTCATGGAGCTTATAATCAGGTCATGTCAGTACCTCCCTCCCCAGCTATACAAAGATACCTTGGAAAAATATCAACTTAAGCTTTTGAATGCCCTGACTTCTAATAGCAATAGTGTTGGGAACCTTGTAATAGTACATTTAGGCTCCTGTGTTTACTTTAATGTTTTCCTACATTAGGTCCTTCTCTGAAGGTATTATTAAGTTCATTACCTTTATTGTTAGTATATGCATCAGCATTGCTGATAATCTGCTTAATGACCATTTCTTAGGTTGGTAAAATGTATAATAACTATAGGCTGTCACGAGCCAAGATGAAAGGGGCATAAACAGAGTTACCATTTGCATGGTGGCTTACATTTTTGAGAGGAGGTGTGTTTTATTTGCTTTAGCTTAGGAGCACTGGTGGAACATGGGGTTTAATCTGTATTGATATATACAGATTTCTGGATTTTATTTATTTTATTTTACATGGTTTTAGAGCATCTACACAATAGTTGCTAAGTAACCACATCATTTCTCCTGCCCTAAGATTTTATTGCAAGGATATAAAAGTATGCTGTTATAGAAAGCATTTTATTTATATAGATATTCTTCCCATTATGTCAACAGGATACATTGTTTTTCTTCTATGGCTTGTCTACAAAAATGGAGTGAAAGCAACCATTTCTTTCCAAGTGAAAGCAGAAATGTTGACACACAAATTAGTCACTTGGATTAATTTATTGATCAAATTCTTGGCCGGGTGCAGTGGCTCATTCCTGTAATCTCAGCACTTTGGGAGGCCGAGGTGGGTGGATCACCTGAGGTCAGGAGTTCGAGACTAGCCTGGCCAACATGGAGAAACCCTGTCTCTACTAAAAATACAAAAATTACCTGGGTGTGGTGGTGCATGCCTGTAATCCCAGCTACTCAGGAGGCTGAGACAGGAGCGTTGCTTGAACCCGGGAGGCGGAGGTTGCAGTGAGCCGAAATGGTGCCCCTGTGCTCCAGCCTGGGTAACAGAGTGAGACTCCATCTCAAAAAAAATTATTTATCAAATTCGCCAATTAATTGCTGAAGTTTCTGCTTTACTGCCTGGCTATACTCAGGGAAGTATTCAGGCTTACCAATAATATATTGATAGGGCAATCTTATGCATTTTGTTCAATTGTCCCTTTCAGGATAACTGTCAAGTTAAGGCACATTTGCATACACATTTTAACAGGTGTATTTAGCTGAGTACCCAAGGGTACTCTGATTTTCTTTTCTTTGTTTTGTTAGGAAAATACTCTCCCCACTTTTCTCATATGTGCTGAAAAAAAGCACAATAGAGGGAAAATTTGGGTGGATATTTTTCTATTCAGTTTGTGGATCATTCTGGTTGCAATTTTTCAGACTTCACAATTTTAAGTGCTAGGGAAAAGAATTCACAGCTTGTGTTTTCAAGGAATTTACAATGCAGTAAGTGAAAAGCATGTAAAACGATAATTGCAGGCGTACGATTGTCAGAGATGTTTGAACCAGAGCAACTTTATCTTGAACAGTGGCTGGGTAAAATAAGGCGGAGGCCTGCTGGGCTGTATTCCCAGAAGGTTAAGGCATTCTAAATCACAGGATGATATAGGAGATCGGCACAAGATACAGTTCACAAAGACCTTGCTGCTAAAACAGGCTGTAGTAAAGAAGCTGGCTAAATCACACTAAAACCAAGATGGTGATGAGAATGACCTCTCATCGTCCTCACTACTACATACCTACAAGCACCATGACAGTTACAAATGTCATGTCAATGTCATGAAGTTACCCTATATAGTCTTAACAGGGGAGGCATGAATAATCTACCACTTGTTCATGTAATCAAGAAATAACCATAAAAATGGGCAACCAGCAACCGTTGGGACTGCTCCTCAGGGCTGCCAATGGAGTAGCCATTTTTTATTCTTTTAATTTCTTTTTTTTTTTGAGACGGAGTTTCGCTCTTGTTACCCAGGCTGCAGTGCAATTGCACGATCTCGGCTCACCGCAACCTCCGCCTCCTGGGTTCAGGCAATTCTCCTGCCTCAGCCTCCCGAGTGGCTGGGATTATAGGCACGCGCCACCATGCCCAGCTAATTTTTTGTAATTTTAGTAGAGACAAGGTTTCAACATGTTGACCAGGATGGTCTTGATCTGTTGACCTCGTGATCCACCCACGTCGGCCCCCCAAAGTGCTGAGATTACAGGCTTGAGCCATTGCGCCCGGCCATTCCTTTAATTTCTTAATAAACTTGCTTTCACTTGAGTTTCTAGATTTACCTTGAATTCTTTCTTGCCTGAGCTCCAAGAACCCTCTTTTGGGGTCTGGATAGGGACTACTTTCCGGCAACAGGACTACTACTGTAATAGACAGTACAGCAATAAAAGTATAAAAGCAATAGCAAGCAGATCTTTTGGTCAAGTAAAAGAGTTAAGGAAGGTGTCAGGCAGCATAGCCTACTAAAAATGAAATGGAGGACTAAGTACCTGTGAACAGGCCTATATCCTTAGGCAAACACATAGGTATTCTGGATAACATAAAGTTTAAAATCAATATGTACATACATATATGCATGTGCATTTACATATGTATGTATACATGCACTCGCACACTTCTATGCATGTGTCTAATCTTACACTGCTTATGGAAGATAAATCTTAGAAGCCCTCAAAGCAAAGTAAAAATTGGACAAGGACCATTCAATCTGCATGGGGAGCCCATAAAGGAAAGAGAAAATCACGTTGTATGGGCATTTTTGCAATCTAGGGAAGAGAGCCTCAATGAGAAAAACAGAAACAAATAAACCACCTCTAAGCTGGGGATTAGGCCCAGATAAAAGAATTATAAATTATATAATCAAACTAGTAATAATAGAAAGAACCAGCAAATATAAAAAACTACAAATGTAGTGCCCCAAGAATTTCAGATAACAAGGATCTGGAAAAGACTATAAAATATATATGTTTAAAATGAAGGAAAAGGAAAAAGAAAATCTAAAAGTGATAATGAATGAACTAGAGAATAATTGTTTAAAGAAGAACATATGAAAAATAAAATGGAAGAAATAATACGAATACAGATCATTTGATCAACCTAATAAGTGAACTTGACTAACAAACAGATGGAGAGCATTTCACCGGAAAAGTCTAAAATATAGCTCTTTCAAGAACACATGGAAGAGTTACAATAAAAATGACCTTGGACTAGGCTGCAAAAGGAGTCTAAACAATTACTGAAAGATTTATATTGTATCATGAAGATCACATTTTGTGATTATAGCAAAATTAAATAAAAGAGATAGCAATAAAGGGAGCCAATATCACCACTTCCTCATACTTTTGATAATAAATATACTTTTCAGTAACCCATGTATCCATTAAAAAGACAAAACAATGAAAGTTATGATTTAGTGATGATTAAATGATGAGCAGAGCATCTCATTTAAGAAAATAAAGATGTGGTTACATTTCTCCATAAATGAAAAATTTTAGCCAAAAAGTGTTATATATAAAAGAATGCTGAGAATGAATGTGTTGCACTCAATGCGTGAAAATAGAAAAAGAAGAAAGTAAAACTAAGAAAATAGAGGAAAAGAAAAAATACCAGTTACTGAAATTGATTTTTAATAATGATAGTTTGGTTAGATCAGCAAATCATCAACCCCAAAAGTTGTTTGTTTGAAAATAGCAAACATCTGATGAGATTTCTCATGGAAATATAATAGAATTGGCAAAAATAAAATAAAATAAAATGCTAATTTAAAGGGTGGTGTAAGAACAGTGTAGAGATTGAAAACATGATAAGATTCAAAATAACAACCTGTCAATAAATTTGAAAGCTTAAATATAGTAGAATTTTGCCAGAAAAAGGTTTTTAACATTGAAACAGTACTCATATGATGAGTTGATTATACACAGTGCTTTTATTTTTCAAATGACATGTAACAGTTAAATCTCAATTCAAAAAAACAACAACTTTCTCAGTTTGGATGACTAACCATTATTTCATTTTATTAAAACTATTTATAGTATTTCAAACTAAACTTGCCATGTCTAAAATGTATTTGTAAAATTCCAGATTAAAATCCATCTGAAGAAATTCTTAGCATATTTTTTGAGTTTGCAAATATTTGCAATTTTCTTTTGCAACCATAGGTAAGAGTTCTGTTCTAATCATCAGCTCTTGGCACTACTTTCTTAACAAGAGATGAAAACACCCATATTTCAAGGCTGTTAGAAAATAATGGATTTCTTGGAGCATGATCCTAACGCACCTGATAGTAATCCAGTCTGGCATAGACTTAGACTTTTCTTTTGTCTTGCTAAAGGGTACTCTATAATTCAAGAGTTATTTTATTGACCCACCAGATCCAATTAATCTATGAGTTACAATTTAAACTTATCATCTGGTAGCAACTGTGAGAAAGTATTTTAGCTTGGCATATTTCTTGCTCAACTTAACCTCTTGATAAAAAAAGTAGGATTTCTTAGCACTAGGTATTGCCATGAAATATATGAATCAGAAAGAACTGGCTTCAGTAAGGGTTGATTTAAAGCAACTCTGAAAGAAAGAAATGTTGAAAATAAGAAATAAGCATTGCATGATATATTACATAGTTTACTATGCAGGTATAAGCACGATGCCACTTATCTCTACACACATGAATGGAGAGAAATTAGTGCATACATGATCACTCATCCCATTTTACAGAAGAATAAACAGACTCATAGTTTGACACCCTTTTGTGAAGGTCATATGGTCAACAAATATTTGTGGAAGGACTAATGTTAGGATTTACTCCTTTACTTTGCATTACAGACACTAATTTGAGGACAGTTCCTCATTGGAAGTAAGAAACACATATCTTCCCTGTTTTGGTTTTTTGCTAATCACTATTTCCTTATTACCTATTATATACCAGGCACTATAATTGAGTACTCAATATAATCGGTGTCCCTTTTGTGTTATTTCCCCCATTTTGAGAACTAGTTTTTCTTCCATGGTTTTTTAGTACTCTTTGGCTCAAACAATTTGCTATTTCAACAACAACTAATCAACAGGTTCCACTAAAGCAAACCAAGACTGGATACCATGGGCTTCCATAACCAGAAGTGGATTCTGAAAGGTGGTTGTCATTTTATCCAGAGGAGCAAGGGCTATTTGCTGAGCAGAATGCTTCCTTTTATTGGGCCATAAACCAATTTCTTACGGAGAGGTAAAAGACAACATTGAACATCGGAGAAAAGCATCATCCAAACCTTGAAACTATATCAGGGAATTTTCTCAAATGTCCTTGACACATTTTTACTAGATGTTGGGAATTTAAGATAACTATGAATTGGATAGGAAAATGACACATACTCTGATTGGCACAGTAAAGTCACAGGACTAAGATCTACAAACGTCACTTGGCTGTTCAGTGCAAGGTGACCCTGCGTTATGGCCTCTGGCCAGTTCATTATCATTATGGATGCCCAACTTTTGTATCTGACTGTATTTCCTTGGAAGGACTTGAGGGAGCTTGACTTCTTTTGGACTATAGTCTGCCAATAACTATAATAAAAAATTATGAAATATCATATGATGTCATAAAACCTAGTTACATAATGCTTGCATTTCACTTTTTTTCAAAATAATTAGGTCTGACCAATGAAAGTGCCGTTTCTTGCCAAAAACGTTTCTGTGCTTGCATCCACACAGGCAGAACAGTGCTTATTCCCAAGATGGTGAGCAAACTGACATTCGAGTCCCGGTACCGTAAGGGTATGTGGTAGTTTTTCCCTGTTAAAAATCCAAAATTTACTGCAACTTAGCAAAGATGTCATAAGAAAAGCATTTGTCCAAGTTCCTTAGGAAAAACAATTAGAGCTTGTTGGGGATAGGCTGTACGTGAATACTAACTATTATTTTTATGTTCTGACTAGTTTTAAAGAAATATTGATGTGTTCACAAAATAGAAACATACAATATTACTTCTTTTTGACATAGGCTTCCACTGAAAAAAGTCTCAATCTTCATGTGAATGTTGCAGTGCTTGGGGATGATACATCAACCAGTTGATGCTCCAGGCCCATGCTCCTGTTATTAACTTGTTTAGTTTTTTTGCCAAGTCCATTGCAAGAAAGCAGACTTCTTTTCTTGCCTACTCCATGTTAGTATGCAAAGCAAAATTTTTGTGGAAGTACTGAGGATATTTAGGTCATTTAACTGCAGTAGTAAAATACAAATTGACAGGAAAATTGCTGACATCATTAGCATAAAACATTGACATCTGCAGGTTACACAGGCTAGATGCATAATATCTGTTAATTACAGTTGTAATAGGAGACCATTGGGAGTGTGAATCAGGATTTATGTGAAATTTTTGCTACTGTCAGACATATAGAATTCTACTTGTACTATTTAATTTGTAAAAATAAAGACAATTCTGTAAGTGCATAGGGATATAGGTGAGTACGACATTTTAAAAAATGAATCCAATCTGTTCTTTATTTCTTTTCTTTCCAAAAACATTTAAGTAAGCTTAATATTAATAATATAGAAACATAAACTTTCTATTCCTTTGTTTTAAAAAATGCACTGATTATTTGGTTAAAGTTATTTATTTCTATGTTATCTTGTGTGACTTTTCATTATTATCATGACACAGTGATTCTCACGCTTCCTTACTGTTTTCTATTAACTTAAACATTTTGCATATATTTTATTCAATTTACACTTCAATTGTCTTCTCATCTCAGTTTATGCCCTCATTTATCTAAGGGCATTAATGAAGTTGATTCCGTATTATAATAATTATGTGTATTGAAAATATATGTGGCCTGAAATAAGGAACTTAGCAATTAGATAAGTTTAAAAGATATGCAGAAAAATAAACATTAGAGATTTTATAACTGAAATTTGGGAGTATGAGACATAGGGAAACAGTTGCCATTGCAAGTGACTGATGACTTTCCCTGGATTTGACAGACTTGACTTTATTGCCCTTGAGTTCTGTTCTTGACAAAAGGAAATAGTAGACAACATTTGGAGTCTTCTTTGCACTGATTTTCATGCAGTTGGTGATATATAACCAATTCTCCAAATGCCCTTTAAACAGACCTGCTACTGATCATCAGCTTTTCTTTACATAGTAGATTTGCATTATTTTTTATGATTTTTTTATATTACCCAAACCAAGGCCACACATGCTTAAAACAGTTGATTGGATTCAACTAAGACTTGTACCCTGGAGTAAACTTTTCTGAATAATTTAGTAATATGTGAGGGGAATGAATCGAAAAAAGAAAATACTAGAAGGGCTACAAAAACATGTAGAGATATTATGAAAAATGGCACATAAATGGGTAAGGATTAGAAAATTCTTGAGGCAAAGATATGCCACTGTATAAATCTAAGCAACATCTAAAAGCCTGCAGGATAGAAATACATCTTCGGAAAGAAAAAAAATGAAACTCTACATGTGAATTAATTTCAGTCCACAAACAAGGCTTCTAAGAGGTTTCATTTTATTTTGTAAAACAACTGAATTTCTATTATAAGCCTTATTGGCTAGGGCAGCAAACAATTATTGTGGGTCTACTGAGGGTCCCTTCCTTTCCTTGGGACTGTGCTTGAAATCTGAAGGAGGTCACATATATCAAGATGTTGGAGATTCATTTAGACTTCCATTTTATATGTCCACCTTGATATTTGATCTGACACATTTAGTCCATCCTATTTGCAGTAAAATGGACATGCAGGTCACCGAGATGATTCCTTACCTATGGGTCCCTTTAGGGCCCTTTTTCCTCTGCATTCTTCTCATGTTGGGGCATATATAAAGCACTATAATGTCTCTAAATGACACATGGGAGAAGGAAAATCCGTGAGACTTCATTAGAAAAATCAGAGAAGACACAAATGGAAAAAACATCCCATGTGCATGTATAAGAATAATCAAGAAGCTGAAGAGGATGTGGAGAAATAGGAACACTTTTACACTGTTGGTGGGAGTGTAAATTAGTTCAGCCATTGTGGAAGACATTACAGATGATTCCTTGAGGATCTAGAAATGGAAATACCATTTGACCCAGCAATCCCATTACTGGGTATATACCCAAAGGATTCTAAATCATTGTATTATAAAGACACATGCACAGGTATGTTTACTGTGGCACTGTTCACAATAGCAAAGACCTGGAAGCAACCCAAGTGCCCATCAATGATAGACTGGATAAAGAAAATGTGACACATATATACTGTGGAATACTATGCAGCCATAAAAAAGGATGAGTTCATGTCCTTTGCAGGGGCACGGATGAAGCTAGAAGCCATCATTCTCAGCAAAATGACACAAGAACAGAAAATCAAACACTACATGTTCTCATTCATAAATGGATATTGAACAATGAGAGCACAATTATGCTCTGTAATTTGCCACTTCCCTGATCTGTCCCTTAGCAACAGGGCAGGAGTCTATCTTGCTTTCATATCTCACAGACCTATCTAGGCTGTCCAGGGTGATTTACCTACTCCTTGGACTTGGGCCTCTCTTTGGGCCCCAACATCATCCACTCTCTTGACTCCCCTTTTGATTCGCTTTTCCTCTAGGCTAGGAACTTCTATTCTAGCTAGGGGGTTATAATGTCTTTCTCTTGCTCTAAGGCTTTCTTTCAAAATTCATTCTTTAAAGGCAGTGAAATTTTGTGTTTCAAAAGCTGGAAGATACTTGTGTGTCAAAGAAAAATCATAAGGCTAGGACTTGCTAGCTATCAGAATAGAATATGAAACCATTGTAATGAAATTTATTATTTTGCCTCTCTAACCGGTATTTATTGATTGCCTGGTATAAACTAAATCTGTTCCTGGTACTGGAGATAAAGTAGTGAAAAAAAAACAGACAAAAACATTCCTTACTCATGAAGCTGGCACTTTAGTGGAGGAGTAGAAACTAAGCGAAATTATTGAATATAGAGATGTTATAAGTGCTATGGAGAAAAACAAAGAAGAGATGGGTAATATAGGGGGCAAGGATTACAATTTAAAATAGAGTGGCCAGAGAAAGTGTTATTTAAACAATGACGTGAGGAAAGAAGTAGCCAAGCTTATACTTAGGGAAGAGCAACTTAGGCATGGGGAACATCCAGTACAATTGTTTCAAGATGTGTTGAAGAGAAACAAGGAGTCGAGGATGGTTACATCCTCTAGCATTTTATTCCCTGTACAGGAGCCCTGCTTGCTTACAATAGCTGCTGTGGTTTCAATTTCCTTCCCGAAACCCTTACTGATATAGAAATGATACATTTTAGACGTCTGCCAGACACACAACTAATGATGAGAAGGCAGTTTACTTGAGTCAGGCCAGAAGGGCTGGAGATTTCATCTGAGAGTTGTCCCATGTATCTTGTATTTAAACCTATGAAAGGATGAAATGGCCAAGGGAGTCAATGTGCATAGAGACCAAGTCTAGAGAGAGAGCCTTTAAATGGATTGCCTACCATTTAGAAGTGATGTTCTGGAAGCCAAATGAACAATAAGTTGTTTCACAATAAGGAAAATGATTAACTGGTCAGCTGTTACCTCTAGGAATAGTAAAATGAGGCTGATAATTGATTATTGAATTTATCTGGAAATTAGTGGTAATCTTGACAAAACAAGTTTGAGGGAGTGGATATGGGATGGTGGGTGGGGCAAAATTGTAATTGGTTAGAAATAGTGACAGTGATCCTGAAGATAAATGTCTCAAAGAATGAAGGAGAGTGATCCAGTTTAGTAGATAACCCTGCAAGGGTTGGGTAATGGGTTGTACAGTCTGGTGACACAAATTTCAAAGCTGGATGGTGGTACCGGGCACAAAGGAGAAACATGGTGTGGATGTAGCAATAAGAAGGAGAGAGAATATATGCCCTGCCTCTGTAGGGTACTGGGCATAGTAGAATAAACGTGTAGTGGAGAAATTACACACCACTTGAGAGGGCTGCAGAGAAACCAGAGCCCTCCAGGGAATTTTGGAGAAAGGAAAAGAGGAGCATTTTTTGAATATTGATGCTATTGATGTAGAAATAAACAAGTAGAAATAGATCCTTATATAAATGAAAAATGTATGTCAAGAGAAGGATTTCAAATTGGTAAGGTGATGATGGATTATTCATCAGATGGTTCTGGTACAACTAGCTCTCCATCAGGAAGAAAATAAAAATGTATTCCTATCTTATATCAAATGCAAAAGTAATTTTCAGAGGAAGTGAGACTTAACTGCTAATATATAAGATAAAAAGTCTACAAGAATCTTTAGGAGACTATGGCTATGTTTTAGAGGTGAAGACATTTTTCTTAAGATTATAAATTTAGAAGCTATGAAAGAAAAAATGTATTTGTTATATAATTTTTGTCAATGTTATGGAAAATAACAATGAAAGTTAATATAGACTGACAAAACAAAATAATTGCAATGCAAAGTCGAGAAAGAGAAGTTTTTATTTATAATGTAAAGAGTCCTTACACTTTAAAAGAAAGACAATAAATTCAGCAGAAAGTGGGCAAAGAAATGAATAGGCAGTTTACAAAATAGAAAATTCAAATTGCCCCAAATGAATTAAATGATTTTGAATCTCATTAACTAGAAAAATAGAAATACAATAACAATAAAAATTACGTACTTTTATCGGGTTATAAATAATTTAACAACCACAATAGTGCATTGATTGTGGAGCTAGAGGGTTAAGAGTGTTCTCAGATACTATTGCTGAACTGTGGATTATTGTAGTCTTTTGAAAAAAATTCATCTCTTCTAAAATGTTTAATAATTATGGACTTTTTGACTAATCAATGCTACTCCTAGTGATTATCCACAGACAAAAATGCCCAGTTTATAATGAGGTATTTATGAGTATTCTTAGGAAGCAAAGTAAATCCAGAAATAAGAAAATGGTTAACTAAACTCTGGGTCATGCACATTGTGGATTATCATGAGACCATCAAAAAAAAATGAATTACAGATGTACCAAGTGGTGAATTGAGACTTTGTTAAGTGAACAAAATAAGATATCTACTACCAATTTGCATAAGATACTGATAAAAATATCTCTTTATATGATCATACAAAGATAAGTTTGTATATGATTATATGAACTTGGAGAAATATATGGGATGATATAAGATAGGTTTCCTTCCTGGGTTACTAAGGATAATTGGGACTGAACAAAAAAAGAAGAGTCAAGAAAAAATAATAAAATAATAAAAAATAAAAATGCACAATTTACACATCAAAGGAAGTTACAGAAGAGTTAATAGATGGATACTAATTTCGAAAGAGAGATGTGTTTTTCACCATAAATTTCATTACATAAAATTTACAATGCCATCCTACATATAAATTATTATATATATTAATATCCAATGATTTTATTTAAATAATCTAAGTATATTCTATCTTTGTGGGGAGAAGAATCATCATAAGATTTGTTTTCTGGTCAGAGGTGGCAGGATTCTTCTCTCCGCTCAGTGGTTATATTTTTCACTGAAGATTATTTGAGGATCTTATCTTAAACTTCTTAGTAGAAAAGAGACTTGTCAAACAGAGGCATTTGTGGATTGCCCCACTTAATAGCATATTTATACACTGGTAGTGTTGATGACAGATACTCATGTTTGAACTTTTCAGTTTCTGACATGAATCGTATTTTTGCTCTCCTGAATTACATGGAAAAGGTACCCTGTTGCCGGGATTGAGCATAGTTGTTTTGCTTTCAAGAATATTAAAATGTGTTTTCCTGTACATACCGTATCTAATATAAATACATTTTGCCATTCCTTGTCTAGAAGTCTCAAATATTATTCATCTTTTATAGCTATTATATTTCTTTCTCTTAGCTTGAAGTATAGTCTCTTAAACCTCCTTTTGCTGACATCACCAATTATTCCCCATCCTATTCCAAGAAACACACATGTGCATATACATGTGTGAATACATGTACAATTCTACACTTCTTCTGTCCTTAAAATCTTCCCTTCTTCAAAACCTAGTGTCTCTAAATTTTCTAAATTATCTAATTTGCCACATTCATCCATCAAATAAAGCGTGTTAAGTAATCCTGAACTTTTGTGGTGACCATGAGACATCTGTTTTCCAAGTAAGTCTTACAGTGGTGTTTTGGCCTTTTTTATAATTTTTTATAGCCAAGCTAATTTTCATTATTTTTTGTCAATTTTATTGAGGTATAATTTATAGG
Source organism: Callithrix jacchus (assembly GCF_049354715.1). Lineage (NCBI taxonomy): Eukaryota > Metazoa > Chordata > Mammalia > Primates > Cebidae > Callithrix > Callithrix jacchus. The sequence goes on from NC_133524.1 coordinate 143,009,705, forward strand.
AAATAAAATAAACTTATTGTTAGTAAACGATTCAATGAATTTTGACACCATCAGAATCTGGATGTAAAACACTGACATTCTAAAAGTTCCTTACTTCTAGCCCCAGACAACTAATTATGGCCATTTACTATATAAAGAGAGTAGGATATATTGTAAAACATGCAGTGAAATCTGGTTTTTTGTTTGTTTTGGTTTTGTTTTTGTTGTTTGTTTGAGACAGTTTCACTCTTGTCACCAAGGCTAGAATGCAATGGGGTGATCTGGGCTCACTGCAACCTCCACCCACCAGGTTCAAGCAGTTCTCCTGACTCAGCCTCCCTAGTAGCCAGGATTACAGGTACACACCACCATGCTCAGCTAATTTTTTTATTGTTTTATTTTCAGTAGAGACAGGGTTTCACTATGTTGGCTAGGCTGGTCTTGAACTCCTGACCCCAGATTATCCACCCATCTGAGGCTACCAAAGTTCTGGGATTACAGATGTGAGCCACCATCCCCTACTAAGATTTCAGTTTTTAAAATGCTTACATATATGCATAGAAAAACTACTGTAAGGGAAAGCACAAATATATTAATGGTAGTTATCACAACATTAGTATCTCTGGTCAAAGAAAGAGTAGCTTTTAGTTTTGCCATTGCACCTTTGTTGTTTTTCCAAATTCTGCATAATAAAAATGTATAACTTTCATAATTAAAGGGACAACTTATTTCATTAAAATTATATAAATAAGAAAATTATATCTAAGAAAATATCTAGAAATTACCACAATCACTATATTCCAATTCAGTGACTGAACCCATCTTTCAGGTCACAGAGCACCAATAATCCACAGAAACTACTCTGAGAGAATAACTGCCCTCCAAATGGTCAAGACTTATGGCTTTGCCACTGATACAGCAGTTACTTTGTTCCCTGAAAAAGCATTATTCAAATGCAAGTCTTTTGTGTTTTGAGGATGATAATTAGCCTGATGGACATGGGCTCTTTTGTCAGACTGAGGAGATCATGGTAGTATTTTTAAAAAGCACAATGTAATATGTTTCTTAAGATGGAGAACTAAATTGAGCTCTTAAACCATTAAGATGTAGTTAGAAATATAAAAATCACTATGACTGAAAGGTAAAAACGAACTAACAGACCGTGATGATCATGAGAAAATGATTCTATTGTTACCATAGACCTAAGAGTAGCTGCCAAACTGGCAGAATAATAAGATCTTAAGTCACTAGGAAACATTGTGAACCACTATTAGCTACTGTGAGATGAAAAGGATAAGAAAATATGATTTTAATTCAATAAAGGAAGTCACCGAAGAAAGGACCAAACAAGAACAGCTAGACAAGTCAGGGTCAGAACATCTATTTAATGTTCCATCTCTACTAAGGGGCTATTTATAAAGGCAATGTTGAATTCATCTACTGAGGGAGCAGGAGCTGTACATTTTCACATGATATTACACAGTGAATTCTGAATAATTAAATCAGCAAGCTTCAAAAGCTTTTGAACTCAAGCTGTTCTTTTTCGATAATATACCTGCTATTTAAAAAAAACTTTTAACTTCTGTGAGTACATAATAGGTATATGTATTTATGGTTTACATCTGATATTTTGATATAGGTATGTAATGCGTAATAATCACATCACGATGAATGGGGTATCCATCCAGTTAAGCATTTATCCTTTTTGTTACAGACAATCCAATTGTACTATTTTAGTTATTTTAACAATTACAATTAAAATATTTTGACTATAGTCACCATGTTTTGCTATTAAATACTATGTCTTATTAATTATTTCTAATACTTTTCATACCCATTAAAAATCTTCATTTCCCCCCAAACCCCTCACTAGTCTTCCCACCCTCTGGTAACCATCTTTCTACTCTCTAGCTCCATTAGTTCAATTATCTTAATTTCTAGATACCAGAAACAAGTGAGAACATGTGATATTTCTCATTCTATACCTGGCTTATTTCACTTAACATAATGACATCCATTTCCAACCATGTTGTTGTAAATGACAGGATTTCATTCTTTTTTATGGCTGGATAGTACTCCATTGTGTATATGTACCACATTTTCTTAATCCATTTATCTGTTGATGGACACTAAGATTGCTTGCATATCTTGGCTATTGTGAATAGCGCTGCAATAAACATAGGAATGTAGATATCTCTTTGATATAATGATTTCCTTTCTTTTGGGTTTGCACATAGGAGTAGGATTGCTGTATTGTATGGTGGATATATTTTTTTGTTTTCTGAGGAACTTCTAAACTGTTCTCCATAGTGGTTGAACTAATTTACAACCCCACCAAGGTTCCCTTTTCTCCACATTCTCACCAGCTTTTGTTATTGCCTAACATTTGAATAAAAGCCATTTTAGCTAGAGGGAGATGATAACACATTGTAGTTTTGATTTGCATTTTTCTGATTATCAGTGACATTGAACACCTTTTCAAATGGCTGTTTGCCATTTGTATATCTTATTTTGAGAAATGTCTATTCAGGTCTTTTTGCCCATTTTTTAATTGGATTGTTAGATTTTTTTTCTATAGAGTTTTTTGAGATTTTCATATATTCTGATGATTAATCCCTTATCAGATATGTGGTTTGCAAATATTTTCTTTCATTCTCTGGGTTGTGTCTTCATTTTGTTGAGTCTTTTCTCTGTTCTGTGGTAGCTTTTTAAACTTGATGTCATCCAATTTGTCCAATGTTGCTTTGATTGCCTGTACTTCTGCGGTATTATCTAAGAAATCTTTGCCCAGCACAACATCCTGGAGGGTTTCTCTAAAGTTTTCCTGTAGTACTTTCATGGTTTATTGTCTTATATTTAAGTCTTTAATCCATTTTTATTTGACCATTGTATGTGTTGAGAGATAGGGGTCTGGTTACATTTTTCTGCATATGGGTATCCAGTTTTCCCAGCACCATTTATTTAACACTATCCTTTCTCTAATGCATGTTCTTGTCCCCTTTGTCAAAAATGAGTTTATTGTAGGTATATGGACTTATCTGTGGTTCTTTATTCTGTTCCACTGATTGATGTGTCTGTTTTCATGCCAAATATAATGCCATTTTGGTTACTATAGCTCTGTAGTATTAATATAATTTAGAATAACTTTGGCTATTCTGGATATTTTGTGGTTGCAAATACATTTTAGGAGTGTTTTTTCTACATCTTTGAAAAACATCATTGGTATTTAGATAGAGATTGCATTAAATCTGTAGATTCATTTGGGTTGTGCAGACATTTAACAATATTGATTTTCCCCATTCATGAACAAGGAATTTCTTTCCATGTTTTGTGTCTTCAATTTCTTGCCTCAATATTTTATACTTCTCCTTGAAGACATCTTTTATTTCTTTTGTGAAGTTAATTCTAAGGTGTATATTTTGATTTGTAGTTGTTTTAAATAGAATTGCTTTCCCATTTCAATTAATATAATTTCTTTTTCATATTGTTCACTGTTGGCATATAGAAGTGCTTTTGAATTTTGTATGTTGATTTCGGTAACTTCACTGAATTTGATTTTCAGTTTGAATAGTTCTTTTAGTGGATTCTTTAGGATTCTCCAAATATAAGAGCGTATCATCTGCAGATAAAGATAATTTGTCTTTTTCTCTTGCGATTTGGATGTCCTTTATTTTATTTTTGTTTGTTTGATTTATCTAGCTAGGATTTCCAGTACTATGCTAAGTAACAGTTCTAAAAGTGGGCATCCTTGTCAGATTCCTGATCTTAGAGGAGAGGCTTTTGGTTTTTCTACATTCAGTATGATACGAGCTATGGGTAAGTCAGATATGGCTTTTATTATGTTGAGAAATGTTCCTTCTATATACAGTTTTGTTTTTGTTCTTATCATGAAGAGATGTTGATTTCATCAAATGTTTCCTCAGCATTAACTGAAATGATCATATGGTTTTTGTCCTTCATTCTGTTGATATGATGTATCACATTAATTGATTTGCATATGTTGAACAATACTTCCATCTCTGAGATAAATCCCACTTCACCATAATGAATGATGTTTTTACTGTATTGTGGAATTAAGTTTTCTAGTATTTCGTTGAGGATGTTTTCATCAGTGATATTGGCCTATTTTTTATTGATATGTATTTGCCTAGTTTTGGTATTAGGGTAATGCTGGCCTTGTAGCATTAATTTGGAAGTTTTCCCTCCTTGTGTATTTTTCACAATAGCTTGATTAGGATTGATATTAGTTCTTTAAATGTTTGCTAGAAAATTCAGCAGTGAAGCTTTTGGGTCTCAGGTTTCTTCTTGTGGGGAGACATTTATTACACCATCAAACCTGTTAGTTGATATGGTCTGTTCAAGTTTTAGATTTCATCTTGGTTCAATCTGGGTAGGATGTATGTGTGGGAATTAATCAGATTCTTTTAGATTTTTCAATTTATTGGCATATAGTTGCTCATAGAATCCCCTAATGAGCCTTTGAATTTCTGCAATACTAGTTATACTGTCTCCTTTTTCATCTCTGTATTTGAGTCTTCTCTATTTTTTTCTTAGTTATTCAAGAATCAAAGGGTTTTTCCTCTTATTATTTAAAAACAACTACTGTTTTGATCTTTTATATTGTTTTCTTCATTTTAATTTCCTTTATTTCTTCTCTGACCTTTATAATTTCTTTTCTTCTACTGAATTTGGGTTTGGTTTACTCTTCATTTTCTAGTTCTTGAAGATGCCTTATGAGGTTGTTTATTTGAAGTTGTTCTTCATTTTTGTTGTGGGCACTTATAGCTATAAACTTCCTTCTCAGTACTGCTTTCACTGTATCCCATAGATTTTGACATGTTATATTTCCTTTATCATAAAACTGCTAAACATTTTTCTTGATTTCTTTATTGACACACTGGTTATTTAGGAGCATATTGTATAATTTCCATGTATTTGTGTAATTTCCAAAATTCCTCTTTTTATTGATTTCTAATTTTACTCCACTGTGGTCAGTTAACACACTTGAAATGTTTTAATTTTTTAAATGTTTTAAGACTTTTTATGAATTTTTTATCATTAAGACATTTTTATCATTATCCATGAGAATGATTCATGTACTGAGGAAAAGAGTATATTCCGTAACCATTAGATGAAATGGTCTGTAAATATCCATCAGTCCATTTGCTTTATAGAGCAGATCAAGTATGATTTTCTTTGATTTTCTCTGTGGAAGATCTGTCCAATGCTGAACTTGGGGTGTTAAATTCTCCCACAATTATTTTATTGGGTCTGTCTTTATATCATTCTAATAATATTTGCATTTTACATCTGCGTGCTCCAGGGTTGAGCGTGTATCTATTTAAAATTGTTATATTCTCTTGCTGAATTGAGTGTTTTATCATTATATAGGGGCCATCTTTATCTCTTGTAATTTTGTCTTGAAATCTATTTTGTCCGATATAAGTATATCTATTCCTGTTCTTTTTGGTTTCTACTGACATTGAGTATTTTTTTTCATTCCCTTTATTTTCAGTCTATGTGTGTCTTTATAGGTAAAGTGTCTTTCTTGTAGAACACAGATCAGTGGGTCTTGTTTTTCATCCATTCATCCGCCCTATGTCATTTCATTGAGAATTTCAGTCCATTTACAGTCAATGTTATTATTGATTCCAGTGCCTCTTTCAGTGATTTGAAGTTAAAGCCACGTAATCTTGTTTTTGGTTCATAAGAAGATATTTTTGTGTGCATATAGTTTTTAAATTGGTGTCCTTATCCTTATGTGGGGGATAATCAGTGGAGCATTCTGTTTTGCCATATTGCTCTCAGACAGATCTAAACTCAAGTTTTAAATGACTGTCTTGTAACTCTTACAAATGTACATATATATGAGTCTGTATGTATACACACACACACACACACACACACACACACACACACACACATATCTTGCTTTTGAACCGAGTGTTTTTTAACCTCTTCAAGTGTCTAACCTGAATTTTTTATCCATCCATTCTAAATAAAATATTTCCTATGTAGTCAAAAAATTTCCATTTGTGTAATATGGATTGCTTTGGTTCACTAACAGGCCATTCACTGCCTAGTTGTACTATGTAAATTTGTTTTAAAAGTGTCATTTCCTGGACCATGACCATCAGTTATCTGAATCATTGCAGTTTGTAATATATATATATATCCCAGTATCTGGATATATACATCTATCTCATCTATCTATCTATCTATCTATCTATCTATCTATCTATCTATCTATCTATCTATACATACACACACACACACATACACACACACACACACATATATATATATATAGAGAGAGAGATATATACATATATACCCCTCTCAATATCTGGATCTGGAAGCTACATAGTTATTAAATATCGAAGTTTGATAACTATAGATCCACGAGTAGATAGTTCTTTATATCCATCGCCAAAGAAAAGGAATGTTCTAAATTCATTAAATTCTAAGATACTGATTGGTTCCCTGTTATGATGAGAGGAGATATCATGTCTTATTTAAAGACTTAGGGAACTTGGATTTGACCTCTTTCCATGTGATTTCATGATGAGACTGAGGCAGAAAGAGTGAAATGATCTCTTTTTTCCTCCTTTTCTACTCAATAGGCTGTTGAAACTGAGCAAATCTTCCTGCCAACTCCTCCAAATTCTACAGGTCCTGACATCTCTCTCTATCTCTACCTCCTCTTCCTATGTTCCACGTCTAAAGATTTCATTAGATCTACTCTAGGCATTAAAGGAAAAACCTTTCCTGTTCTCTTTGGATGCTTTATTTCTGACACTCACTGGCTTTTCTTTTCAGACCAGCCTTTTCTTTTCTAATAAGACAAAATTTATAATCCAGTTTTGGGTTAAGGCCATAATAACAGTCTAATGACCACTTTTGTTTTGAGATTGTTTCAGTCTAACTAGGAAAAAGGAGAACTCGAAGGGTTCCAGTCTTGCTTACAAGATATTGTTGACATCTCAGTGGCCTATTTAAGCATTCTCCACCCCACTGCCTCCCTAAGAATATTGTAATCATGTTCAGGTAGGCATTCCTCACACACATGATACAGAGCAGGGCGACCTAATCACTAGCTTTAGGAGTACACCTTGATTTCTTCAAGACAGTGTTTAATTTTTAAAAGGAAGTAAAATAATAATGGAGATACTATTAACATTTCACAGGAAAATTCTTCGTGAGACTATCTAGAACATTGCCAGTAGTTCTTTCCAAGCATCATGACAACCAAAAACACCTCTATCCATTTCCAAAATTCTATAAGGTAGTAGTTTGTACCACCAGCAAATCTTTTATGGCAGTCCTATTCTCCTTGCTATTGATTCAGAATGGACTTATAACCCCATGGTACCCAATTAATACCTGAAAGAGAATCTGCTATGGGAGAAAGAGTGTTCATAACTCTCTTTTTAAAAAAAAATTAAGTAATACTAGATAATATAGTACCTTCTTTTACTTTTTGGACTTTCTTATATATGTATATGCCACTGGGAACTATTGCAACCACCTTGCTGCTAGCCTGAGGATGACACCAGTACATGGAAGAGGGGAGAGCCCAAAAATCATGAAGGGTTGAACTTTAGAACTGTGTATAGAGCCTGGCCAACCACTGAACTTGTTCATTAAGAAGACAAATGCCTTTCTTGTTTTAGCTAGTTTGATTCCAGGATTTTTTTGCCCATTATGTCTGTAAATACTGCAACTTGATAAAAGGCAAAAGGTAGGTAGTTATTAGTTAATGTTAGAGCATGGATGTTTCTGGGTACCATTTTTTAAGATGACACCTTTCATATTGGGACTCTAATTCACTTGTTTTTTGTTATTTCAGTAGGAGTTGAAGGAGAGGGAAAGTGAAGCAGAATGGTTTAAGAGTATTTGTATTGAGCCTCGCAGCCTGTGCTTAAATTCTGACTCAGTCACTTGGTTAACCATGTGGCATTAGGCATGCTGTTTCTACTCTCTGGGCCTCAGTTTCCTGATTTGTAAAATGAGGATGATCATAGTGCCTACTCTGCTCCTCTTTAAAGTTGTTGTGAGCATTAAATCAGTCATGCATGCCAGGTGTGCAGAATAATACCTAATACAGAGCAAGTACTTCGTAAGTGTTGGTTTCTTAAAAGGGAGGAAGGTGTTAGTGGAGGTGCAGCTAGTGTCTCAGGGATTCTTTGAGGATGTTTCATGCATGTGGACTTCATTAGTCATTTTATCCAAGAAAAAAATGAAAGATTGAGAGCTGCTTATTTTCTACTGTGGAGTAAGTGATGTGATAGCCAAGAACTGAATATACCAGGCATATACAAAAAAACAAAATAAATTAAAAAAACAATTGTATTGACAGCTCTTTCATTTGAGTTTGTTTATGTCAGGAGGATGCATCCCTGTTCCCTCTGAAGTCTGGATCAACTGAGACATAGATTTAAAAAGTAGATACAAATTTTGACTTACAACTACAGTGTCGATAACCATTACACTATTTTTCAAGTAATGATTCATTTCCGTGTATCGCTACTATGTCAAAGGACCCTCTAAAGTGAAAGACTTTATAGATTATGATAAGAGCTTAGTTTGGGAATCAGCAAAAATCAGTTAAGAGATGATGAGAAATGAGCAATTAAAGGCAGAGAAAACTGACAATTTAAAAGAGTTTTCTTTTAAAAGGGGACAAAACAATGGGACAGAAGCTGGAAGAGGATGTGGGGGCTGAGACAGCTTTCTTTAAAAAACATGGGATCTGTGATACAACATTTGGATGCTGAATGCTATTATCTGGTATGTAGCAAAACATTGATGTTGCAGCAGACTGGAGTCAATTGCATGAGCAAAGTCCTTAGGCAGACAAAGAGGCATGGGATCTAGTGCCCTGATGAAGTGTTACTTTATATAGCAGCCACGATAGATCACCCATTACAGGAACAGAGGAGGTGGAGTTGATAGGAAATGTGGTTAGGTTCCTGAGAAGTACAGGGTATACAATTGAGACTTGTGGCCCTAAATTTAACGTCGGACGAGTCAGTCAGTATCGTTCCTGTTTTTCTGTAGCCACATTGGGCTACATAGACAAAAGCTCCAGAGATTTATGTTTGAGGAGTGCTAGAATTTTGTCAATAGAGAGAAAGAAGAGAGAAGGACAAGGGAGTTATATTTACATATATTTAACTCCCTTCTTAACAGATGCTGGACTCTAGAAGCTGTGATGGGTAAGAGGAGAAGGAGGCAATAAACAGTTTAAAAAGCAGTAGGTTAGGCTGGGTATGGTGGCTCACGCCTATAACCCCAGCACTTTGGGAGGCCGAGGCGGGTGGATCACAAGGTCAGGAGTTCGAGATCAGCCTGAGCAACATGGTGAAATCCCATCTCTACTAAAAATACAAAAATATTAGCTGGTGGTGCATGCCTATCATCCCAACTACTTGGGAGGCTGAGGCAGAAGAATCACTTGAACCTGGGTGGCAGAGGATGCAATGAGTCAAGATTGTACCACTGCACTCCAGCCTGGGTGAGAGAGTGAGACTCCATCTCAAACAAACAAACAAACAACAACAAAACAAAAAGCAATAGATTCATTGTGTTATGGAGATCTTCGTATGGTCACAAAGTTAGTGGAATGGATGTAGTAGTATCAGCAATCTGGAAAGGCGGAAGAGAGCAAGAGATAGTTGATTTATTAGAGATACTAAGGTTTATAAAGTTGAACTTAAAATTTTTGCTAAGAATTGATATCATGTAGACCAGACAGTCAATAAAAATGTAGATGACTAATTGAACATCATAGATTTTAAAAATTAAAAGCAAATTGCTGAGTAGTTCATGAGTCCAAAAATAAATCATGGTATTAATTAGAAAATGCCTATGTACAATAAGGAAAATGTTACATATCACAACTCACTGGACATAGCTCTTTGAGGGATATTTATAGTCTTAAAAATTCCATGAGAATAGTGAGCTGAAAATAATGAGCAAATAATTCCAGATAATATGTTAGAAAAATAATGTATAAGAAACCCAAATAAAGTAGAAGAAAGTAGTAAGGATAATAACGGGAATGTATTTAGTAGAAACATATATTGGAATAGAGAATCAACAAAGACAGAAGCTTAATATGTCAAAAGATTATTAAAATTGATAGATCTCAGGTAAATTTATCAGGAAAACACAAAGAACAAAGAAAACTCGGAATGAAAAGGTGATGTAATGACATACATAGTGGAGATTATGAGGGTGAGAGGATATTATAAACAATTTTATGGCAAAGTATTTGAAAATGGATGCTATATAGAGAAAATGCTAGAAAAGGAGACATTAGCAAATGTATTCAAGGAAAAATAGAAACCTGGATTTGTCTCATAACTATAAAAAAAATGAAATCTGCATTTCAAAGTCTTTCCATGAAGAAAACATAAGGCCCAGGTGGTTTTATACTGGATTTTTATCAATAGTTTAAGGAAGAGATACATTTAGTATTTGCAAAATTCTTCAGTAAATATAAACAAACAAACAAAATATCCTTCTTTTCATGAGGCTAGTAGAACCATACTAGCAAAGAAAGCAAAGAGTACTATGAAAAATGATAAGTACATCCCATCTCACACATGTACGTAGATGCAAAAATCTTAGAATATGGAAGGTAGGCCGGGCGCGGTGGCTCACGCCTGTAATCCCAGCACTTCGGGAGGCCGAGGCGGGTGGATCACGAGGTCAAGAGATCGAGACAATCCTGGCCAACATGCTGAAACACCGTCTCTACTAAAAATACAAAAAATTAGCTGGGCACGGTGGCGCATGCCTACAGACCCAGCTACTCACGAGACTGAGGCAGGAGAATTGCTTGAACCCCAGAGGCGGAGGTTGTGGTGAGCTGAGGTCGTGCCACTGCACTCCATCCAGCCTGGGTAACAAGAGCGAAACTCCGTCTCAAAAAAAAAAAAAAAATTATGAAAGGTATGTCTTCCAATATATCCACTAACTGGGCCACTTCTCACTGCCTCTATCATTACCATCCTGAGATAAGCCACAATCACCTTTGCCTCAAATTAGTATTCTAATGATATCCCTGCTGTTTCTTTGCCCACATTCAACACAGCAGCCAGAGGGATCCTTCTGAAATGCACTCAGGTTCTATTCTCCTGCTACTCAGAACTCTCCAGTGGCTCCACATCTCAATCAGTGAACCCTAAAGCCCTCACAATGGTCTTCAAGGTCCTACAGAGGCAGGCTAACAGTGGTCCGTGGGGCAATTTCAGCCTGCTAACTATTTTTGTATGGTTTATGTGGACCAATCATTTACAGTTTTTATTTTAATATTTGGAAAAATAAATAGAAGAAAATTTCATGATGTGAAAACTGTTTTAAATTCAAATGTCGGTGGTTTCAGGTAAAGTTTTATTGGCACACGTGGACACCCATTTGTTTATGTACTATCTAAGGCTGCTGTGTAACAATCAGTGACATTGACACCTTTATTTGTTGAAAATGCAAGGCATGCTTCTGAAATTGCTGCCCCCTCTGCCTGGATTGCTCTTCCAATTAACAGAAGGGCTCAATCCCTCCCCAATTCTTTCAGTTTACTTATCACTGAGACCTTCTTGGCCACCCAGTATTAAATTGAAATCATTCTATCCTGACATGGCAAGTCCCCACTCCATTTTCCTGATTGGTTTTTCTCCATTGCATTTGTTATGATCCAATATTTTTTTCTATATTTTCCTTATATAGTATCTTTTTGTCTCATGATGGGGAGTATTTTTCTTTTGTTCACTGCTGGCCTGACATATAGAAACAGTTCAATAAACATTGACTAAAAGAATAGATAAGTTGGTATTTAATAAAAATAGCCAGAATTATTGCTTAGTCACTCTAAGTTAGACACTGTATTTTAAAATATTTATCTTGAATTCACGGAACAATAGTGCAATGTGGGCACCACTAGCCCCATTTTCTGAAGCAAGTAGCTAAGGTTCAAACAGGTTAAGTGACATACACAAATTTAAGGAGGAACACAGAAATTCAGGTCACTAGTGAACATTGTAGACCTTAAAAGAAAGGCATTAAGAGAGGGGGAGATTATTTTGAGAATATTCTGGGCTGACCAAGCCCCTCTGATGTCCTGTGCTATTAACATATTTAACATACAGATTCTGCTGTTTTGAAAGTGATTTAAACAGGGACAGGGATCTTTATTCTATTTGCAGTGAGGTGAATCAGATTCTATAGCAATTCAAAAGAAATTTAAGTTTGGAAAAAGACCTCTGAATAAATCAGTCACTAGGCAGGGATGGCAAACACGCTTATCATGTTTTGGTAAGTGCCACCTGTCATGGTGATAACCACAAATGACAACTATAAAACAAATATCACATGGAGTTCAGAAGAGCTATGGAGATAGAATACATTGTAAAGACCTAATAAGTAGTGCAAGTGAAATATTTTATAGTATTAAAATGAAACTAATAACAGTCATTATGGATCAACACTGCTGCACTGAGGGACAAATATTCCATTTGCTCTGAGGATTGAGGAGTCTAATTTTATAGTTGGTAATTTTATGGCTGCACAAAGTTCTTTTTTGGAACCATCTAGCAATATTTAATTTTTCAGAATCAAATGTTATGTTTATTTGTTTCTCTTTCTTCTAGGGAAATTAAAGTTGCAACTGCTTTTCCTGAAGTTTATCAAGGTTGACAAGTGAAGTTTTATGAATATGATTTCTCCATCATCTCTTCAGGTTTCTGCAGTAAATATCCATAAGGTAAGTCAAATAAGTACATGAAGTTATGTCAGTGCCTGATGCTTACTTACTTACTTGTGGAATCACATTAAAACCACCTGGAAAACTTTATAAAGGACTTATATCTGCCTAGCACCAGAGATTTTAATACATTTCAAAAAATCAGCTTTTTGTCTCCTTTATCTTTTGTGATTTATTTTTTGTATCAATTTCATTTAGTTCTTCTCCGATCTTTGTTATTTTTTTCCTTCTGCTGGGTTTGGATTTTGTCTGTTCTTGTTTCTCCAGTTCCATGAGGGTTTCTGTCTTGATGACCTGTCTAGTGCTGTCAGGGGGTCTTGAAGTCCCCTGTATTATTGTGTTGCTGTGTTTCTCATTTTTAGGTCTAGTAGTAATTGTTTTATAAATTTGGGCATGCCAGCATTAGGTGCATATATAAGTAAAATTGTAACATTTTCCTGAGGGACTAGTCCTTTTATCATTGTATAACATACCCCTTTGTTGTTTTTAACTGCTGTTCCTTTAAAGTTTATTTTGTCTGATGTAAGAATAGCTACTTCTGCTCTCTTTAGGCATCCATTCGCGTGGAATATCTTTTCCCACCCCTTTAATTTAAGTTTATGTGAATACTTATGTGTTAGATAAGTCTCCTAAAGATAGTCATTACTTGGTTGGTGAATTCTTATCCATTCTGCCATTCTATACCTTTTAAATGGAGCATTGAGGTCATTTACTTCTATGTGAGGTGTGAGGTACTATTCTATTCATTGTGCTGTTTGTTGCCTGAATACCTTGGTTTGTTTGTTTCTTGAGACAAAGTCTTGCCCTGTTTTCCAGGTAGGATCTCAGCTCACTGTAATCTCTACTTCCCAGGTACAAATGATTCTCATACCTCAGCCTCCCAAGTAGTTGGGGTTACAGACTTGGGCCCAGCTAATTTCTGTTGTTTAGTAAATAAAGGGTTTCACCATGTTGGCCAGTCTTGTCTCTAACTCCCAATCTCAGGTGATCCCCCCCATCATGGCCTCCCAAATTGCTGGAATTACAGGGGTGAACCACCACACCTGGACAGTTTTTCTTTTTATTGTTTAATTGTTTTATAGGTCCTCTAAGATTTATGCTTTAAGGAGGTTGTATTTTTGGTGTATTTCAGGATTTGTTCCAATATTTAGAGCTTCTTTTAGCAGTTACTATAGTCCTGACTTGGTAGTGGTGAATTTTCTCAACATTTGTTTCTTGGAAAAAGATTGTATCTTTCCTTCATTTATGAAGGTTAGTTTCACTGAATACAAAATTCTTGGCTGATAATTGTTTTGTTTAAGGAGGCTACAGATTGAACCTAGCTTATAGGATTTCTGCTGAGAAATCGGCTGTTAATCTGGTAAGTTTTCCTTTATAGGTTACCTGATGTTTTTGACTCACAGATCTTAAGATTCATTCCTTTATCTTAACTTTAGATAAACTGATGTCTATGTGCCTACGTGATGATCTTTTTGCAATGCATTTTCTGGGTGTTCTTTGAGCTTCTTGTATTTGGATGTCTAGATCTCTAGCAAGGCCAGGGAAGTTTTCCTTGACTATTTCTTCAAATATGTTTTCCAATATTTTAGATTTATCTTTTTCCTTCAGAACACCAATTATTCTTAGCTTTGTTCATTTAACATAGCCCCAAACTTCTTGGAGGCTTTGTTTGTTGTTTTTAATTATTTTTTCTTTGTCTTTGATGGATTGGGTTAATTTGAAAGCCTTGTCTTCAAGCTCTGAGGTTTCCTTTTCTACTTGTTGGGTTATATTATTGAGACTTTCCAGTGATTTTGTATTTCTGTAGGTGTGCACTTCATTTCTAAAAGTTGTGATTGTTTTCTATTTATGCTATCTATTTCTTTGGAGAGTTCATCCATATCCTGTAACAGTAAAAAATTATTTAAGTGGGTGTTCACCTGTCTTTGGTGTCTTCCTGAGTAACAGTAGACTTTCTGAATTGTTTTTCTGATAATTCATAGATTTCTTCTTGGGTTGGACCTATTGCTGGTGTGAGCCCCAAATATCTGAGACACGTCTCAGTTAATTTAGAGAATTTATTTTTCCAAGATTGAGGACATGTGCCCATGACAGTATTAGGAGTTACTGACAACATGTGTCCAACGTGGTCAGAGTACATCTTGGTATTATACATTTTCTGGAGACATGACACATCAATCAAAATATGTAAGATCACCATTGGTTTAGTCTGGAAACACGGGACAACTCAAAGTGAGGAGGAGACTTCCAGGTCATAGGTACATAATGGTTGCATTCTTTTGAGTTTGGTTAGCCTTTCTAAAGGAGGCAATCATATATGCATTTATCTTAGTCAGCAGAGTGTGACTTTAAATAGAAGGGGAGGCAGGTTTGCCCTAAGCACTTCCAGCTTTACTTTTCCCTTTAGCTTAGTGATTTGGGGGCCTCAAGATATTTTTTTTTCCACACTGGTGAGCTACTGTGATCTTTTGAGGTTTAAAGAACCTTGTTTTGTCATATTATGACAATGGATTCTCTGGTTCCTTCTCGTTTGGGTAGACTATGTCAGAGGGAAGATCTGGGGCTCAAGGGCTGCTGTTCAGATCCTTTTGTCCCACAGGGTGCTTCCTGGATGTGGTGCTTTCCCTCTTCCCCTAGGGATGGGGCATCCTAAGAATTGAACTGCAGTACTTGCTATTTCTCTTCTGGGTCTAGCCACCCAGCAGAGCTACCAGGCTCCAGGCTGGTCTGGGGAGTGTCTGCAAAGAGTACTGTGATATGATCCGTCTTCAGGTCTCTCAGCCATGTATACCGATACCTGCTCTGGTGGAGGTACCAGGGGAGTGAAGTAAACTCTTCATTCCCTTGGAAGTGAGGGTCTTTTGTTGTATTTTGTTTAGTGCATTAGTTTTGTGTTGGTTGGCCTCCAGCTAGGAGGTGACGCATTCAAGAGAGCATCAGCTGCAGTAGTATAAGGAGGATAGGAGCTTGCCCTAGAATTGCCTAGGTAAGTATCTGGGTTTATCTGAAGGTGGGGGTGGTCACAGAACTCCCAAGAGAATATATCCTTTGTCTTCAGCTACCAGAGCAAGTAGAGGCAGATCATCAGGTGGTGGCAGGGTTAGGCATGTCTGAGCTCACACTCTCCTTAAGTGGGGCATGCTGTGACTGTTGTGGGGTATGGGACTGTAATACTCAAGCCAATGGAGTTATATTCCTGTGGGAAATATGGCTGCCTGTGCTGCATCATGCAAGCCACTAGTGAAGTGAGGAAAAAGTGTTAGTGACAGGCCTTACCCTGCTCCTATGCATCCAAAAAGTCTGGTCTCACTCCCACCATGCCCCCAGCCCCCACCTAATAGCACCACGTTTATTTCCAGGTAGTCAGTGAGCAGGACTGAGAATGTGTGCCAGGCTACAAGACCCCACTGAGAAAGCAAGCGGGGCTTTCAGGTTTCATGCCTCCCCACCTGCTGTGGCTTATGTGCTCATGTCTGCATTCCCAGTCCGGGTTGATTCTCTTCCCCAGATACATCAAGGAAACTTTACATTCAGTCAAAATTGTTACAAAGTTGAGCTAAAAGTTTTTTTCTCCCTCCAGTCTTTCTCCAATTCCACTAGTAACCGTCTCCAAGGATCCATGTGAGACCAAGTCAGAAATGGCTTCCCTGGGGACTGAGAGTGCCCAGGGTTCTTATCGCTGCTTCCTCTACCTCTATATTTTGCTTGGCTCTCTAAATTTGTCTCAGCTCCAGGTAAGGTCAAATTCTTTGCCCATGATATGGACCTTTTGGTTTCCCAGTGATGTGTGTTTGGGGGCAGGCATTCCCTTTCTCACACTTTGGGTGCTCACAGTTTTTTGGCTGTCTTACAGAGCGTGGAGTGGCAAGCTGCCCCCTTCAAAGGGTCTGTGGATTCTCGGGGCTCTCCTGCTATGTTTCTGCAGTAGTTCTTGGAGCAAAAAGTTCATGATTTGAGTCTCCACATGCTGCTGTCTATCCAAGCAGGAGCTGGAATTTAACTCTTCTTCCTATCTGCTATCTGCCGTTTTTCTCTAACTCTCCATTAATTATTTTATTCAGGCTTCCAATGAATTGTGATATGAATTACCAGAGACTAAGAATCAAAGTAAGGATTGCAGGGATTTTTCTACTTCACTCTTCAAAGTGCGAAGAGAAGACCTGCAGTATTCACATGAATGAATTTAATTTAATTCACCAGATATTACATGTTGAAAGAAATTGACTTTCAGTGGTTAAGAGTACAGGTATGGTAGACAAACTGTGTAATTTCGCTTCCCAGGTCAGCCACTAATTAACTCTGTGTATTGTGATAAGTTACATACTTTCTCTGTTCTATAGTGTTTATAACAGTGCTAACAATAATTTCTAATGTAAAATAATACAGTTTTCTGTAACAAATATTATTAGAGTTGTTTTGTGCTAAATGAAAGCTATACTAGAAAGGCTCAATGAGAATGATGAAAAGGCTTAGCTTTACAAGGATTCTCTTCTGGATTCAAGAAGTCTCTTCCACTTTTCCTGGGGAATCTCATTCACTCCAATTAAAATAATTCTCATCTGTATGTAGATTCTCTAAAATCAATAGTCCAAGCCCTGATTGTCTCTTAACTTCAAATTCCATACTATACTTACAAATTTCTCTGGGTCATCTCCAACTGGATGTCTCATGAAAAATTGCAGTTCATCACGCCTACACTCACATTTACTCGATCACATTCCAGTTTACTCTGCCTCTTCCATTGTCAGTATTGGATAATAGCCTCACTATCTACCTCAGAAAAACTTACTATTTCAAGCCCTCTTCACCATTCTTGTCATGTCTGCTTTATTCTAGGCTTAGAAGGCAGCATGACAGAGTAAAAAGAGTGATGCATTACTTATCATTTTACATGTAAAATCATCATGTAAAATCTACCTTTGGCAGCTGGAAAAAAAATGAAAAGCTTACAGACTACAAGATCTATTCCCACTCTGCTACTTATATAATGTATTTCCTTGGCAAAATTACTGAATCTTTTATCCTCAGTTTACTTATCTGTAAAATTGTGATCCTAACACCTACCTTGAGTATGATGACCTGAGTAATGGAGACAGAGAAGTGCAAGAAATGTAACCCTCCTTTTGAATCTGTTGTTACATGTCATCTGATCTTGTAAGCAGCTTAGCTCAGCAGCCGAAGAACAGCTTAACATAATTTTCTTCTTTACTAGCATCTCTTGATTAGTGTTGGTGTGAGATCTAACTCACAATCCACTGGACTAAGCCTTAAAGTCTTCTTCATTCCTCAATTCCTCTCAGTCACATCTTCCTCAGAGCCATTCCCATGTCTGCCTTATCCCTTCAACTCCAAACTTGACTCGATATGATTAAAAACAAACAAACATACAATCAGACCAAAAACAAAACACCCTTTATGTCATTTTTTATCTCTTCTACTTCTTTTACATCCACTCACCCTCTCTCCCAGAAAGCAAGATTCCTTAGGTTTCCAGAGGGTAAAGAAGCAAAGCAAGTGGCTGTGTGTGTTGGTGGTGGGAAACAAGGACAAGGGAAGAAACCAAGAGGGAAAACGTAAAATTCTCTTTTTCTTGGAGTGGGTGGCAGTCTGTAAACCTTCAAAATTCAGCAAAGCAATGTGTATGCTATCACAGAAGCCATTATTCAAACCATTAACAGCTCTTATCTATCACTATGGCCTCCTAACCTGATTTCTATCTTGCTCCAGTCTCTCAATGATCAATCCATCTTTTATTTTTTATTTATTATTTTTTTGGAGGAAGGGAGGAAGGCAGGAAGTGGGGAAGGAGGAAGGGAGGAAGGCAGGAAGGGAGGGAAGGAGGAAGGGAGGAAGGAAGGAAGGGATGCAGGAAGGAAGAAAGGGAGGAAGGGGAGAGGGAGGGAGGGAGGGAGGGAGGGAAGGGAAGGAAGGAAATCAAGCAATGAGACATTGCTGACCTGGATCTAGAGGTTTACAAGTTGATTTCTTTCTTTTTTTCTTTCTTTCTTTCTTTTTTTTTGAGAGAAGGAAAGAAAAAAAATGAGTAATGGAGAGGAAGAAAGAGGAAGAGAAAGAGGGAGGGTGAATGGAAATATTGCTTTATTCTGAAAAAAAAAATGGGTATTAATAATGGCCAATCAATGTTTCATTTAAACCTATGAATAGGTGTGACGTGGTATTGACAAGAATGTATATTTTGTGTATTTGAAGTGGAGAGCTCTATAAATATTTATTAAGTTTACTTGTTCCAGATCTGAGTTCAAGTCCTTGATCTCCTTATTAATTTTCTGTCTCATTGAGTCTAAGTCTCCATGTATCTGGGTGTTAGGATCGTTAGCTCTTGTTGTTGCATTGATCCTTTTACCACTATATCTTTGTTGCTTTAAAATCTATTTTATCTGATACGAGAATTGCAACTCCTGCTTTTTATTTATTTATTTATTTATTTTTGCTCTCCATTTGGTTGGTGAATCTTTCTCCATCCCTTTGTTTTGAGTCTTTGTGTATCCTTGCATGTGATGTAACATACCATGGGGTTTTGGCTGTGTCTTTTG
Source organism: Callithrix jacchus (assembly GCF_049354715.1). Classification (NCBI taxonomy): domain Eukaryota; kingdom Metazoa; phylum Chordata; class Mammalia; order Primates; family Cebidae; genus Callithrix; species Callithrix jacchus. The sequence continues at coordinate 143,029,004 of NC_133524.1, forward strand.
ATTGGGGGATTTAGTCAATTTAAATTTAGGGTTACTGCCATTTGATGTTAACTGGCTGTTTTATCCATTCGTTGATGTAAATTCTTCTTTATGTTGGTGCTCTTTACTTTTTGGTATATTTTTAGTAAGGCTAATACTGGTTGTTTCTTTCTGTGTGTAATGCTTCTTTCAGAAGCTCTTGTAAAGCAGGCCTGGTGGTAATAAAATCTCTGAGTACTTGCTTGTTCATAAAAGATTTTATTTTTCCTTCAGTTGTGAAGCTTAGTTTGGCTGGATATGAAATTCTGTGCTGAAGGTTCTTCTGTTCTTTGAGGATGTTGAATATTGGCCCCCACTCTCTTCTGGCTTGTAGAGTTTCTGCTGAGAGATCTACTGTAAGTCTGATAGGCTTGCCTTTGTGGATAACCTGACCTTTCTCTCTAGCTGCCCTTAGTATTTTCTCCTTTGTTTCAACCCTGGTGAATCTAACGATTATGTGCCTTGGGGTTGCTCTTCTTGAGGAATATCTTTGTGGTGTTCTCTGTATTACCTGGGGTTGAATATTGACCTGGTTTGCTAGTTTAGGAAAATTTTCCTGAATAATATCCTGAAGGGTATTTTCCAGCTTGGATTCATTCTCTTCGTCGCATTCAGGTACACCTATCAAAGGTAAATTTGGTCTTTTCACATAGTCCCACATTTCTTGGAGATTTTGCTCATTCCTTTTTATCCTTTTTTCTCTAACCTTGTCTTCTTGTTTTATTTCATTAAGTTGGACTTTGACCTCTGATATCCTTTCTTCTGCTTGAACAATTTGAGTGTTTAAACCTGTGCATACTTCTCGGAGTTCCTGTATTGTATTCTTCAGTTCCATTAATTCACTTATATTCCTCTCTAAGTTGTCTATTCTCAATAGGATTTCATCAAACCTTTTTTCAAAGTTCTTAGTCTCTTTACATTGGGCTACAACATGCTCTTTTAACTCACAGAAGTTTCTTATTATCCATTCCCTGAAGAGTGATTCTGTTATTGGGATGCGCTCATTCTCCATCAAGCCTTGTTCCATTGTTGATGTGGAACTGTGATCATCTTTAGACGGAGAGGCGTTCTGATATTGAGTATTCTCAGCCTTTTTACACTGGTTTCTTCCCATCATTGTAAATTTATCCTCCTGTCGTCTTTGAAATTACCAACCTTCAGATTAGGTCTCTTGAGTGGACGTCCAGGTTGTTAGTTCCCAGGGCCAGAACAGCGGTGTTAAGACTGATGGTGCTTTTCTGCCCAGGATTCTCCTGTCTGGCTTCCTTCTTGTATCCGTAGTAGGCGACTCTGCCTTCCCGGGGCTCCAAACCTCGGTCCGAAGGGGAATCAGTCCCGTTTACTCTGCCCAGAGAGCTGCCCCGCCGAGGCGTCCTCACAGCCGCTGCGCTGGTCTCAGGAGTCGTGCTGGGGAGCCGTGTGGGTCCTCCAAACCTTGGTCAGAAGGGGAGCCAGCCCTGTTTACTCTGCTCCGAGAGCTGCCGTGCCAAGGTGCCGGCGAAACCACTGCACTGGCCACAAGAGTTGCGCTGGCGACCCGTGTGATTCCTCCACTGGGGATCTTCTGCTCCGTGAGCGACCAGAATTTGTCTGAAAGCTTGGCGTCCTCTAGTTTTCTGCGCTTTCCCTGAGAGTTGCAATCCCAAGATGTTAGCGATCGGCCATCTTGGATCATTCCTCCCGATCAACCCATCTTTTAAACTACCACTGGAGTATATTTTTTTCCTGAAAAAAAGCTCTTGAGATAGCAATACTTCTCTTCCTCTCCCACCCCAGACTCTCCACCAACTATATGATAAAGTCCCAAGCCTCTAGCTTTCTATATACAATCTAGCCTTCTATATGTTTTTGCTTTTTTTTCAAATTGTCCAATTTCACTGATCCCCTTCCTGCCCCACCCCTGTGACTTAATCAAGGTACTAACTAGTGAGAACACATTGTCTTATTGTAGGTGTCAATAAATCTGCACATCGTATTGTCTTTGACTGGAAGATCATTCTTTTTTATGTGTATGTTTGTGTATTCATACTTGAGAGCACTAAGTACCAGGTTTTTCTCTTTTTTTTGGTTATTCACAGGGAGGTCTACTTTGGATCTTTTGTGTAACACATTCATTAGATGACAACTAGTTAGCAAGTGCCTCCATGCCCCAGATCACAACATATCTCGTAGAGCAGATCCAGGAGTGGAAATGTTGCTTCTCTTTGTATTTCATATCCTGTATTCTCTCCACTACACCATGTTGCATTTTTAGTATCAGATTCTATGTTAGGAATTAAGGATGAAATCATTGTGGAATGGATATCTGTTATGAAAATCCCTTAGTGTATATATAAAGTCTGCTTGACTTAAGTTATAACTAAAGCTTTCTGACATTCCTTAATGACACCAGGAAACAGAATCCTATAGCTGGCCCCATTTGCATTTTTCTATAACTCTGTCTCACCCTGTTAACCACGACTGAGACACAATTTTTTATTTATTTAATTTTTTTTGCTGGTGTTTACATGCATCCTTTGCTGTGACAATTGAAAGTGCATTAATAATTATACTATGCTTTCTGACAAGGAAAATACTGGAATGACCTTGTACAGCCTCAGGGTGGCAAGTGGATGAAATCCCAGCTGGATCACATAGTTCCAATTTACTGCCACTCTGCTGATTACATGCTTGCATATTTCCTGAAATAGTAAAAAGTTGTCAACTTGTAAAGCAAATAGACGAGATGGCCAATAGTGACGGTTGTAATGTGAGAGAACATGATGAAGTGAGCATTGGATACCTGTATCGATGCTCTCAAACTGTGAGGAATGTTTATACCACTTAGGAATCATAAAGGAAGGTATGTTTTTTTCATTTTGAAAGTGTTCCTATTTCAAGGTGAATGGGTGAATGTGGCTGATAGAACATCAGCCACCAGAAAGCAGACCAAGAAATAAAGATACTATAACATCCAACATCACAGTATTTGGAAAGTCTATACTTAATGGCATTCATGTTTACCGTGCTTTTTATCTTAAAGGTGCTCTTATAAACTCTGTTTAATTTAATCCTAGTGACAACAGTTATGTAAGGACAGTAATAACTATAATCGTTGTACCCATGAGAAAACAGAGGCACAGAGTGGAGATGACTTGACCAAAGTCACTCAGCTTGTAAATGGTAGAACTCAGCTCTGTCATTTTGCAGTATCACACTGCTGACTTTCTCTTAAATAATACATCTTTATAAGATCAGAAGATTAAGAGAGAAGAGCAGAAAAAGGGAGTAACCAGCTATGAAACTTTGCTGTTAACTAAATGCTGTGCTAGGTGCTTTTTATCTCCTTTCAACCTCTGGAAAACTCTATTAGGTCCTTGTCTTCCTGCAACAGAAGAAGTTGCCAGGATTTCACAGTTTCAGTGCTAAAACCAAAAAGATATGGTTAACATATGTAAAATATTATGAATTTCATTGAATGGATGTGAAATTTGAGGCTTGGCATGATTGTCCCCAAAAATGTATGGGGTTATTCTGGCTGTTGTTGTTGTTTGTTGTTAATTATTATTTATTTATTTATTGAGATGGAGTCTTGCTCTGCCACCCAGGCTGGAGTGCAGTGGCATGATCTCCACTCACTGCAACCTCCACCTCCAGGGTTGAAGCGATTCCCCTGCCTCAGCCTCCCAAGTAGCTGGGACTAACAGGTGCATGCCACCATGCCTGGCTAATTTTTTTGTATTTTAGTAGAGGCAGGGTTTCACCATGTTTGCCAAGATAGTCTTGGTCTCCTGACCTCCTGATCCACCTGCCTTGACCTCACAAAGTGCTGGGATTACTGGCATGAGCCACCGCACCCGGCCAAAATTTTACTGTTAGCTAAATGCTGGGCTAGCTGCTTTTTATCTCCTTTCAACCTATGAAAAACTCTATTGGGTCCTTTTCTTCCTGCAACTGAAGAAGTTGACAGGAGTTAATAGTTTCAGTGCTAAAACCAAAAAGATGTAGTCAACATATGTAAAATATTGTGAATTTCATTGAAAGGATATGAAATGTAAGATGGTTTAAAAGTACATTTAATTAAAACATGAAAATTTACATTATTTAGAATGATATTTTATTACAGCTTTACAACTTAAATTACAATATTACAGGAAGATACGGTATGAAAATTATACTTTGAAAAGAGAAGGGCTTAAGAAGAGATAAGACTGAAAATGTACAAAGAGATGTCAAAAGGTTATTTTTTATATTAGCTTTAAAATTGTTGGTTGAAGAAAAGTTAGGAAAATGAAAAACCTTATTAAACTGTTACCTAAAAATATAATATTAACTATCCTGGGAATAGTTATTAGAAAGGGGAAGTCCTGTGACTGAGGAATGGTTTGATATAATTACATAGCTGAATCAAAGCATCAGAGAGCAGGCTGGTTGGAAATAAGGTCATTTTCTGAAACCTGTTGACCTACCTGTTGGAGGATGGGAACAACTTGTGAAAACAGATTTGGTTTTAGAACTGTTTTTCCAGTAATGAAGTTCTAATCTGCATGGCCACATCATCAATTTCCATATCCCTGGTTAGAAAACTAAAAAGACACAGAACTCAAAAATTTAATGGTGCATACAATTTGAAACCTTATACGTGCAGACCACAGCCAAAACCTACTTTTTCTTTTAGGGAGGCTGTCTATTCAACCTAAAACCTCATTAGGAAAGTCTAACTATGAATGCTAACCCAAGGGTCCCTGACAATGCTGCCACCAGGTGCCTTCAAGTGTCTCTAGTTATAGTGGTTTTGACAGAGTAGTCTAGGCACTTGGAGAATTTATACAAAACCTATTTTCTGAAGGAATTCACATAAGTGAGAGGAGACTGACAATTTATACCAGAAATCATACTATATATAAACCCCAAAATGGCATTTAAGTTATGAATGGCTTCAATAACATGTGAATTAATAATAAAAATCCCTATGAGTGAAAAGTACTTTGTAAACTTACTTTCAACATGGTGTAATTAAATATACAATATAATAGTAAGCTACTTAATAACCTCTTATGTTTATCCTTGTTTCCTTAAGAATTTTGGTTAAGACCGTTACTCCTCACAACTTTATGTATAAACTAAGTTTTCTCATTTTCCCATTTTTTTCTGTAACTAGTTTCTGGCAGCAGCCTAAACATAGATACTTCCTTAACCTAATTAAGAATGCATTAAGTTAATTAGGTCATGTATAATATACTTTCTGTATCAGCCTCAGTCCTGGAGACTCATTTTCCCTCAGTCAAATTTCTGGCATTTCCTTTACCTATGATGTCTCTAGAGAGTGCCTGTCAGTTTTCTTCATCCTCTGTCAGAAAATGGAGCCCAACCTCCTCTAACCCTTCTTTATCTAAATGTTTACTTGACTTAATGTTACACAAGAGTGTAAGCACCTTATGTTCCTGCTTTCAAACAATTCCATTATATATTACTCAAGGTTTCTGTTACCAGTAGGAATGTTGAAAGCACACAATTAATATTCACTGAGTTTGCTCTTATTAAATACAGAAATGCTCATCTTGTAAAATGCTACCTTTAGCAGCCTGAGAAATTGAGTGGACTCAAATGGGTGCTGACATCCCCACCTGACAGTACGAAAACTATAAGGGATGCTGCTATTCAGCTGAAGGATTATATGTGGAACTATCACAAACTTGTAACATACTAATATCAAACCATGAGACAAATAAAATGCCTGCAATGTACCCAAAGTTGCATAAATATAATATGAAATTCTGAGTGGCTTCACTCTGTGAGTTTAGAGTTTAGCAATTGCACTTAGCTATCACATGCATATTTCTTCTAAGGTATTATCACAACTATTTTAATTCCCTTCCTCAAATTCAAAGAAGATAATCTAACATCACTATAGATCACTCCTGGCAGAAAATGGGCACACATTACTGTTGAGTGATGAATCGTGACTAGAAAGAGGTGTCTCTTGTTTTTTTTAGACAAAGTCTCACTCTGTGGCCCACGCTGCAGTGCAGTGGCATAAGGTGCCTGGCATCATGCCTGGCTAACTTTTGTATTTTAGTAGAGACAGGGGTTCATCTGAGGTCTCAAGCTCCAGACCTCAGGTGATTCACCTGCCTTGGCCTCCCAGTGTGCTGGGATTACAGGTGTGAGCCACCGTGCCCAGCCTAGATGTATCTTTCTTAAGATAATTTTTATAAAATTACACCCCATATCATTAATGAACTAGATAAATGAAAGTATGTCACGCACAGATGATCTGGTCTTCTTGGAGTCATTGAGCTACTTTCTAAAATCCTCTCAGGAGAAACAGATCAAAATGGCAGCATAGAAAGCTCCACTATCCCTGCAGAAAAGCTCATCCCTCCAGAAAAGCTGTGACCCTTATTATAATTTCCAACTTCTGATTATCAGTTTCCTAGAGACTTTTGTTAAGCTGGCAAATGCTAATGGCTGCCAAGTGGTGATCGTACAGAGGTGTGGCTCATGCATTAACTCTTTCATAACTGTTTCACTCCCTTACTTTTATTTTTAAGTTCTGATAGCTTATTATGCCTAATTATTAAATTTTATATATCTTTTAAATTACAAAGTCTATGAAGAAAACAAAATTTTAGAAAAGCATTGTTTTAGTTCTAGCTTTGTTTCTAAGATGATGTAGTGACAGCAAACTGATTTTTGTTTAGCTGGTAACAAATAGGAGGAAATGAAAGTTGTTCAAAAAGGGTAGAGAAATTCTGAAACCAAAAGAACTGAGCAGGTGGATGTATTTCCTCCTAGAGGGATAAGGAAAAAGACATACAGTATGAAATTCAATGGGACAAGAAAGGAAAATAGCATATGCCAAATAATAAAATTAAGAAAAATAAAAAAGATGATGTGTAGGTGAAAAAGACATCGGGACTTCTATCACTGGCCTATAGCTGAGGTCTTGGCCAGTTGCAAAGCCTAAGTGGACATCTGGAGGAGGAGATGAAGATGGAGAGAGAGGAAAGAAGCAGAGTGGGTGGGGTGTGCAAAATAGAGCAAGAGAAGGAGAGGCAGAGGGAGGGAGAAGTAGGAATGGAGAGAAGATGGGAACAAGGAGGGAGAGAGTAAAATGAAGAGGGATGTTGAAAGAGGAAGGGTGGGAGGAGGAAGAAACGGAGCAGAACAAGGGGGGATATAGACAGAAGAAAGGGTTGGAAAGAAGAGAAAAAGGAAGGGAAAAAGGGATGTGGAGAGAGAAGAAGGGAAAGGAAATAGAAAGGAGAGTGGGGAGAGAGAGAGAGAAGAGAAGATATGGGAAGAAAGACGGAAGGAGAGAGGGGAAGAGGTTTTCGATAGCTACTTTTGGTCCATTCAGTTCTTGGTTGTGCTCTACCAGCTGTATTCTTGCCAACCAGCCAGTATATGACATAAGCAAATGTTTAAAGTTCAATTGAACATGCTTTCATTCATGATTGATTAGCTGAGTTGAAACAGGACTAATGTTACAATCAGAGTAAGTTTCTACACCTGGTATTTGGAAGGTCTTATAATACCCAAATATACTTGATGCAATTGGATTTGAGAAAAAGAGTTATTAACCATCAATTGTGATGAAATATATTGTTTCTTATAGTCCTCTAATACTTCCAATCCAAAATTTAGTGGCATATTTAAGGGAGGCATTTTGTATATATATTTTAAGTTCATGCTTGCTTTTTTATTAACTTTTCATGTTTTAAATTTCAGCTGCTACTAATCAAACCATTAATAAAATCATCATACTGTTAAGGACATTGCTATATATCTCTTTCCTTGGTGATGCATTCCTGGACCGAAATACTTGGGTTATCTGCTGTAAAGAGCATCTTTTGATTAGAATCAAGATAGAGTTGTGATTGAATACTTTACTTGGGGTCAAACTGCCTGGCTTTTAATCCCAGCTCACCATTTGTTCTTTTACTGGATAAGGATGACTTCAGAAGATGGACAATGGAGGAATATACTTAAAATTTTTGCAGAAGTTACTCATCATGGATGTAAAACCTGTTCTTGGGTATAAATTCCCAGGCCACAGGAATACCTGTTACATACGCTGGTATAACATGGTTTTTAGTTTTTGTTACACAAACACAGGCACAAGACTAAATGACTTCTTGAACAGAGAAGCATAGGGTTATTATGGTTATCAAAGCATATCTTTCTATTGCTTTCCACGGCTGTGCCATTCATTAAGAAGAAGTGTTATTATCATATAGTATCTACTTTATAGATACCAAAAACAAAAGCTCAAAGATATTACTTATTGAAATCTCAGTCAGCTTTTCTGACTTTTGCTTCATATTATGATGGGGAAGCATGGATTTCTATTGTTAAGCATCAATCCTCCTCTTATGACTTAACAAGTTACTTTAAAACTTAGAACCCATAAAAGGGAAAATAATATTACCTCACTGCATAAATAATGGCAAGAGGTGTCATATAAGGTATGTAACACTTGTTTGGCACATTTTATGTAGACAAAAACACTGCATACTTTTATTTCCAGAAAATTTTCCTGCCTTTGATTAAAAGTATCATCTTGTAATGATAACGTGTGTGATTATTTTTCCTAATCACTTTAATAGTGTTTTCATTGTCAAAGATGTAAAATCTTAGATAAGAGCAAAGAAGAAAATTAAAATCAGTCGGGCGCAGTGGCTCATGCCTGTAATCCCAGCACTTTGGGAGGCCATGGCGGGTGGATCACGAGGTCAAGAGATGGAGACCATCCTGGTCAATGAGATGAAACCCCATCTCTACTAAAAATACAAAAAATTAGCTGGGCATGGTGGCGCACGCCTGTAGCCCAGCTACTCGGGAGGCTGAGACAGAAGAATTGCTTGAACCCAGAAGGTGGAGGTTGCAATGAGCCGAGATCATGCCATTGCACTCCAGTCTGGGTAATAACAGCGAAACTCCATCTCAAAAAAAAAAAAAGAAAGAAAGAAAATTAAAATCACCTATAATTTTACCACTCAGAGATATGTAATAAAATTTTGGCATTCAGGTGTATATATTTACAGTTGATGTAATGTATACACATATATACAATAGAGCATGAGTTTACAACCTATGTAGTCAAACAGAGCCCCATGTTTAGACGGGCACGTAGTTTAATGCACTGCTCTTACCTTCTTGAAATTCTTAATAAGTTTTGAGTAGGGGGGGTCTCACATTTTCATTTTGCACTCTGCTTCACAAGTTATACAGCTGGTCCGGCACTCACAGTAGAGTTTTTTAAAAAATTGGAATGATGCTTGGAATTAGACTTGGAACATATATTGCTGAGTAACCTGATTTTGCACATAGCAAATTGTGTCCACTTTCCCATGTCATAAAATATGTTTATCCCATTATTTGCATGACTGCATGGTGTTTTCTATTGTACAGTCCATGAAGTCCCAATATTCAGTTTTTAATTTTGATACTACTATTGGCTTCAGTTTATAATAGTCTGAAAATAAATAATTTCAGGACATTTAAAATACACTAGGAAGGTTGTTATGTAAAATTCATTGGTACACTATGAATTCTCAAAAATGCTGTCTTTCAAGCCACATCAGAAATCCACTTTACCTATTGGAAGGCATTACCTTTCTATGTCAGTCAAATTCTTAGACTAGGACTATTAAATGATGTGTTAGGAGATCTTAATTCCACTTACCCATGTAGGGAAGATTTTGCTTGCCTTTCCCAAGCACATTATAAACGAGGGAGAAGTGAAGAATTTATAAGTTACTTAGCACTTATGCCTAACCTGAAGCACTCTATAAGGTAACTTGAGTAACAATTTATTCTGAGTAGAAAATCCTAAATTTGATAATAAATCAGATCATATAACTATGTTAACAAATAGTTAAAAAGAATGAGAAATATTTTTTCTAATATCTGAGCAGTATGAAATGATAAGAGCACTTGGCAAATGAATCCAATAAAAATTCCCTAATTGCAGAAAAAGCAGTTCGAAAATGATTTTGCAAATCAAAGGGAGCATTTGGGATTAGCTTTCAAAATGAAGACTAGAGACCTACATCTTTATTACAGCGAGAATGGTGAGCCAAGCAAGCTTAAAAAGTGGTCACGTGAAAGAGTAAAAAGAATAGATTCTTGATTATAGTAAATTTAAATTTGGCCTGACTGAAATGGTAAATTTTGCAGAAAGGCAACGGAAATTACACTGGAACTTGGCATAGCTCTCAGAAAGTAGACTAGATGAATAATAACAGCCAATTTCATGGCTTTGAAAGCTCAAAGAATCATCAAATATACATGCATAGTTCCTTTAAAAAGCCATGCTTTCTATCCAGCTTTGATTTTTGAGACTCTCTTTACAGATTCAGTTAAGTAAGTTATTTTTTTATTGCAAATGTGATTAATTTTCAGTAATCTGGCCTCGTGTCCATTCAGGATTCTTACTACTCTGAAGCCAATAATAGCATTAAGTACCCAAAACTGAATGACTGGGGTTTCATGGGACCTCATTTAATGGCATATGTCTAACAATGTCACTAACATACAAAGATAATGCCTTTCTTACCACTCAGAATGACTAGGTAAAGTGGACCCTTGATGTAGTTTACCAGTTATAGCATTTTTGAGAATTTTTAGTATGAGAATTAATTTTACATATCTAACTGCTGAGAGTGAATTTTAAATACAAACTATATATTGCATGTATTTAAAAACAATTTTAACTGATGTATAATATTTGTACATATTAGTGAGGGTACATGTAATATTTGTTACATGCATAGCAGCTTTTCATATGCCTCTTTGCCATTTATATATTTTCTGTTGAGGAATATCTATTTATATTTTTTGTTTATTATTTAATTGGATTATTAGACTTTTTTTCCTATAGAATTGTTTGTGCTTCTTAATATTCTTATAATTAATCCCTTGTCAGATGGGTAGTTTGCAAACATTTTCTTTCATTCATTGCGTTGTCTCTTCACTTCATTAATTCTTTCCTTTGCTATTAGAAACTTTTCAGCTTGATATGATCCCATTTGGCTACTTTTGCTTTGGATACCTGTGCTTGTGCAATACTACTCAGGACATTTTTGCCCAGATCAACGTCCTGGAGATTTTCCCCAAAGTTTTCTTGTAGTTGTTTCATAGTTTCAGGTCTTAGATTTAAGTCTTTAATTCATTTTGGTTTGATTATGTATATGTTGAGAGATAGAGATCTAGTTTCATTCTTCACCATATGAATATTCAGTTTTGCCAGAATTATTGATTGAAGAGACTTTTTTTTAACCAGTGTATGTTCTTGGCCTGTTTCTTAAAAGTAAGTTCGCTGTAGCTGTGTAAATTTGTTTCTGGATTCTCTATTCTGTTATATTGGTCTATGTGTATGTTTTTATGCCAGTATCATACCATTTTGGTTACTACAGCTTTGTAGTATTATTGGAAGTCAGGTAATGTGATTCCTCCAGTTTTCTTCTTTTTTCTTAGGATAACTTTGGGTATTCTGGGTCTCCTGTGGTTCCATATACATTATTTTTTTTAGAAACTGTTGTTTATTTTCTGTCAATCTTATTTCCATGTTGCTTAAGAGCCAATGCAAGAACATCTTAAGACCAATTCAGTGGTTGTTCCTACCCTTTCAGTGCCCTGAGCAATGGGAGCTGCAAACAAGTCTACTGTGGCAGGCTGAGCATTCCAGTCTTTAGTAGGGAACTGCTGGATAGGCACAGAGGGCACCTGCATGCCTTCAGACCAGTCTGCAACCTCAGGCTAAGTAGCAGTGAACTCAGGAGCTGGAGCAGTCCATTTACCCTGAAATTCCTCCTTGGTCACAGCCTTTTCAGCAGCAGCCTGCTCTTCTTTTTCAATCTCTTCAGGTTCTCTGTAGAAATAGAGATCAGGCATGACCTCCCACAAGTGTTCACACAAAATGGTGCCACACATGTGCAGAACTTCCCGAGCCAGCATCCACCACATCAAACCCACGGAGTGAGCTCCTTTGTTGTTGCATGGTACAGCAAGGTCCACATTAGCACAGAGGAGAATCTGTATTACACAGAGAGATGGGGGGCAGGTTAACATAAGATGCCTCCATGAGAAGCTGGTGGTCCTTCCTGAGGTCAGTAACCACAAGAAACTGTGGCTCCTGGAAGGCTGCCTGGATGTGGTTGGTGAAGGCTCTGGGAGTAAAGCCGCCAGCAATTGGAGTGGCTCCAGTGGCAGCAGCAAACTTCAGCATGGCCCTCTGGCCAGTATTCCTGGAAGATATGACACTGACATCAGCAGGGTTTTCAATGGCAACAATGGCATGAGCTGCCAGCAGGAGCTTCTCCCAGGTTCTCTTCAGATTTAGGATGTAGATGCCATCACTTTTCCTTTTATAGATGTACTGTTCCATCTGGAAGTCAAGGTTGGTGCCACCTAAGTGGGTTCCTGCTGCAAGGAACTTAAGGACATCCTGCTCCTTCATTTGCAGGACATCAAGGGCTCTAGACATGGTGAAAGTTTCCTTTTAAGTTACGGCAGGAATCCAGAAAACCATGTGGACCCCTCTGTGGGTAGGGTGGAAAGGCCCATATACATTTTAAGATAGGATTTTGTATTTCTGTGAAAAATGTCATTGGTATTTTGATAGGAATTGCATTACATCCGTAGATTGATTTGAGTAGTGTAGACATTTTGATATTGATTCTTCTAATTGATGAACATGGAATATCTTTCCTTTTTTGGTGCCCTCTTCAATTTCATTGGTCAGAGTTTTATACTTTCATTATAGAAATCTTTCATTTCTTTCGTTAATTCCTAGCTATTTACTTCTATGTAGCTATTGTAAATGGATTACCTTTATGATTTCTTTTCAGTTTATTCACTGTTGACATATATATATGCTACTAATATTTGTATGTTGATTTTTGTATCCTGCAATTTTACAGAATTTGTGTATCAATTTGAATATTTTTTGGTGAGTCTTAAGGCTTATCCAAATATGAGATCATATCATCTGCAAACAATGATAATTAGACTTCTTTTTTTCCCATTTAGATAACCTTTATATTTTTCTCTTATCTGATTACCCTAAGCCTTCCAGTACTATGTTGAATAACAGTGGTGAAAGGGGCATCCAGATCTTAGAGGAAAGACTTTCTATTTTTCCTCATTTACTATAGTGCTAGTTGTGGGTCGGTCATATAAGGCTTTTATTATGTTGAGATATGTTTTTTCTATACTCAGTTTTTTAGTGTTTATATCATGAAGGGATGTTGAATTTTATCAAATGCATTTTCAGCATCAATTGAAGTGATCATATTGATTTTGTCCTTTATTCTGTTGTTGCAATGTGTCATGTTGATTGATTTGCATATATTGAACCATCCTTAAATTCCATGGATAAATTCCACTTGGTCCTGATGAATGATAATTTAATGTACTGCTGAATTTAGTTTGCTTGTATTTTGGTTCACAATTTTGCATCAATATTTGATGGTTATATTGGCCTGTAGTCTTCTTTTTTAATGTGTCTGTCTGCTTTTAGTATCAGGGTAATATTGGGCTCATTCAATGAGTTTGAAAGTACTCCCTTCTCTATTTTTTTGGAATATGTTTAGTAGGAACACTATTCGTTCTTTTTAAATGTTTGGTAGAATTCAGTAGTAAATACATCAGTTCTTGGTGGTTTTCTGTCAGGGAAATTTTTTATTTCGGTTTTGATCTTTTACTTGTTATTGATCAGTTTAGGTTTAGGATTTCTTTTTGGTTCAGTCTTGGTAAGTTATATAAGTCTAAGAATTTGTCCACTTTTTGTAGATATTCGAAGTCATTGGTATATAGTGGCTCAGAGTAGCCAGTAATCATCCTTTGACTTTGTGCAGTATCAACTGTAATGTGTCTTTTTTTCATACCTGATTTTATTTATTTTGATTTTCTTTCTTTATGTCTTAATGCCACTAAAAGTTTAATTTTGTTTAATTTTTCAACAAAACAACTTTTCATTCTTTGACCTTTTGTACTGTTTTATCATTTCAAATTCATTTATTTCTGCTCTGATCTTTGTATTTCTTCTGCTAATTTCAAGTTTGATTAGCTCTTGTTTTTTATTTATTTATTATTAAGTTGTTTGAAGTTTTTCCACTTTTTTGATGTAGCCACTTGTAGCTATAAATTCTCCTCTTAGTACTATTTTTATTGTATCCCATAGGTTTTGGAATGTTGTGTTTCCATTTTCATTTGTCTCAGAAATATTTTTAATTTCCTTTTTCATTTATTCACTGGTCATTCAGGAGCATATTATTTAATTTACATGTATTTGTATAGATTTCACAGTTTCTAGTTATTGATTTCTAGTTTTACTCCTTTGTGGGTAGAGAAAAGACTTGATATTATTTCAATTTTATTGAATGCATTAAGACTTCTTTGTGATCTAGCACATGGTCTATCCTTGAGAATGATCATTGAGCAGAGGAAAATAATGTGTGCTGCTCTACCACAATTGGATAAAATGATTCGGAAATATCTATTAGTTCCATTTGTTCTATAGTGCAGATTAAGCCCTATGTTTCTTTGTTGATTTTCTGTCTCAAAGGTCTGTCCAGTGTTGACAGTGGAGTGTTGACATCTCCAGCTATTGTTATAATGGATCATATCTCTCTCTTTTGCTCTAATAATATATGCTTTATTTATCTGGGTGTTCCTATGATAGGAGCCCCAAGTCTTGGCAGCTTTCATGTGGTGGTTAACCTGCAGGTGCATAGAATCAAGAATTGAAGTTTGTGAACTTCTGCCTAGATTTCAGAGGATATATGGAAACACCCAGATATCCAGGTAAAGGTTGGCTGGAGGGGCAGGGCCCTCATGAAGAATATCTGCTAGAGCAGTGCAGAAGGGAAATGTGGGGTCAGATTCCCCACGCAGAGTCCCCACTGGGGAGCCACCTACTGGAGCTGTAAGAAGAGGACCACTGTCCTCCAGACCCCAGAATGGTAGATCCACTCACAGCTTGCACTGTGAACCTGAAAAATCCATAGTCACTCAATACCAGCCTATTAAAGCAGCCAGAAGGGAGGCTATACCCTGCAAAGCTACAGAGGTGGAGCTGCCCAAGGCTGTGGGAGCCACATCTTGCATCAGTGTGACCTGGATATGAGACGTGGAGTCAAAGGAGATCATTTTGGAGCTTTAAGATTTGACTGCCCTACTGGATTTTGGATTTGCCTGGGACCTTTAGCTTCTTCATTTTGGCCAATTTCTCCAATTTGGAATAGCTGAATTTACCCAATACTTATACTCCCATTGTATCTAGAAAATAACTAACTTGCTTTTTTATTTTGCATGTTTTTAGGCAGAAAGGACTTGCCCTGCCTCAGATAAGACTTTGGACTGTGGACTTTTGAGTTAATGCAGAAATAAATTAAGACTTTGAGGGACTGTTGGGAAGGAATGATTGGTTTTGAAATGTGAGGACATGAGATTTTTCAGGGACCAAGAATAGAATGATATGGTTTGGCTCTGTGTCCCCACCTAAATCTCATCTTAAATTGTGGTGCCCATAGTTCCCACATGTTGTGGGAGGGACCTGGTGAGAGACAATTGAGTCTTGGGGGCAGTCTCCCCCATACTGTTGTGGTAGTGAACAAGTCTCACGAGATCTGGTGGTTTTATAAGGGGTTTCTGCTTTTGCTTCTCTCTCATTCTCTCTTTCTATGAAAGAACTGCTTTTTGCCTTCCTTCATGACTGTGAGGCCTCCCCAGCCATGTGGAACTGTGAGTCCATTAAACCTGTTTCTTTCAAGTGTCAGATATGTCTTTATTAGTGGGTCTACAGATTTGTCATTGGTTTTATTAAATTATGCCAAAATTAATAATGTTTATAAGCTGTATAGTCATAGACCAACCCATATATTTTCTGTTTTGTTTTGTTCTCTTTTTTTGTCATTGGGGAAAATTTAGAAACTGTAAGTGTAAAGACGAAAATTAAAATGATATATTTGCTTTAAGAGACAACCACTATTAGCACTTCACTTTCCAATAAAATTCAAGCTCTAGGCCCCTTGTTTTAGTTAGGCAATATAATATCTTTACCTTTACCTGCCAGGATTTACACAGCGATGAAGGACCCTCCCTTTGTAAGACTTTCAGTCTAGTTGCAAAAGACAAATTCCAAATGACACAAATAAAAACAAAGAAGGTGTTGATAAATTGCATTGAGTGAAATGAAGGTAAGGATCAGAAAGCAGTAAGAGAGAATAATAGAAAGATGGGAGATGGGTAGTAATTTGACCATCTTGAGACTTGAAGTTGAACCAGAGTTGATGGATTGAGACCCAAAAGGGAACCAGATGGAGTAAAGGACTTGGATTAAATACCCAACATTAACTTTCTGCAAGAAACCTAAAGGGTGAAAAACACTATGCACCAGAGTTAGCGGGGCTCAGGTGTGCAATCTCGACTCAGTGTAAAAATCCTAAGCCTGGAAATAATCATAAAAAGTAGTTTGTAACACTGTCTCCTAGGGATGTTTCCACCATTCAAGCCACTCATGAGAGAAAACAGAAGAAAAATATAACTTTCAGGGAGTATGAGCTGTAGGATTAAAATTCCTAAATAAGGAAAGAAAGAAAGAAATGGAAGTACAACTCCATGTAAAACAGTTTACAGATAAACTGTGCTTGAGAAATTAGAGCTAATAGAGCAATTTAAAGATGTCTGTATATGTTGATATGTTTTAGAGATAAAAAAAGTGACAAATATTTTGTTCATTTAACAGGAAGCTAAGAAGCATAAATAAACTGATATGAACAATAATTGAGTGATATAAACTGATAATAAACAATCATCTTTGAGACAAAAAGGTAGTTAACATGAAACAATATATGAGTTAAATATTACTCTTGACATAACTAAACAAATAATTAATGGACTAAAAGAGAAAATCAACATTTTCCTTGATCCAAAAATAAGAAAGAAAATTAAAAGATAACCAGAATATTCTGCTACTGGAAGAAGAGAATAAGGAGCTCTACCATAGAACGTAAAGAGGAGAGAATAAAATATCAAAGAGGAGATATTTGATAAGATTAAATATTCTGTGAGATTATATTAAAGAAATATTATGGCAATATTCAAAGGAATATTTCAAAAATGAGACCCTGAAAAATTCCACAGTGTCAAGTTCACTTTAGAAATAAGTGCCCCTAAATACACTGTAACAAAAGCATAAAGAGCATACATTAAAAAATTAACGTACAAGTAAACAACGTTGTTCTTGAGGTGAGTTTTCCTATTGCTTTTATATTTAGAGGGTTTTCTTCCCTTGAATGTTCTGATTACCTTTTGAGAGTCCTAAGACCAAAACAATACATTTGATGTGATACAAAAGAACACAATCCAAAGAAACAATTTGATTACAAGATTTTTTTAAAGAGATTTTATTTTTCTATGACACACCTCATGCCATGGAAATTCTTCCAGATTTAAGAGGAGGACAGTTTTACAAAGATGGTGTTTAATTGTTTAAAGTTCAAATATTTCAACAGTATCTTATCCAATCTTCTCCCAGCAGCATTCCACTCCTATTGTAATAGCAAAATGAATAGCAAAATGATATTGCCCCCCGTTAACTTTATTTAATGTTGGAAATTTTATGTTTTTATACCACCACCAATAATTTGTCATTATACCTTTAAAATATTAGATTATCTAAATTTATATATCAACATATACCTATCAGATATATTTGAGAACTAAAAAATGTAATCAAACCAATTTTCTGGAAATGAAATGAAGTGATAAGTCACTTTACAATCCTGTGGCTAGTGTCCATTATTTTGACCAGAGGAAATAATGGGGATAGAGAACTCTCTTAGTCAGTTTGGGCTGCTATAACAAAATCCCATAATCTGGGTGGCTTATAAACAATGGAAATTTATTTCTCACAGTTCTGGAGTTTCCAGGTTGGAAATCAGGATACCAGCATTTTCTATTTCTGATGAGGATTCTTTTCTGAGTTGCACACTGACTGACTTCTTGTTCAACACTCACCTGGCAGAGAGTAGAGCAAGGAAACATACTCTCTTGACTCTTATACGGGCATTTATCATATTTATAAGGCTTTCACCCTCATGACCTCATCCAATCCTAATCACTTCCCAAACGTCCTATCTCCTAATACTATCCCAATGAGAGGTAGGGTGTCAATATAGGAAATTTGGGAAAATTTAAGTATTCAGCCTCATATGGTTTGGCTGCATTCCCATCCAAATCTCGCCTTAAATTGTAATCCCCATAATCCCCATGTGTGGTAGGAGAGGCTGATGGGAGGTAATTGAATCATGGGTCAGTTTTCCCCATGCTATTCTCAGGATAGTAAGTTCTCACAAACAAAATATGATGGTTTTGTAAGCGGCTTCCCCCTTTGATTAGTTCTCATTCTTTTCTTTACTGCTGCCATGTGAAGAAGGACATAATTGCTTTCTCTTCTGCTATGATTGAAAGTTTTCTGAGGCCTCCCCATCCCTGTGGACCTGTGTCAATTAAACCTCTTTTCTGTATAATTTATGAAGCCTTGGACAGCTTTTTATAGCAGCATGAGAATGGAACAATACAAGTACCAAAGCAAAAGGGTTCTATCCTTTAGAACTCCTCAGTTAATATTATGACTCTGTAATCATAATATATATACAAATTCTTGAACATTATGTTAACTATCCATCTATATGTTCTTTACAGTTTTCATGGCTTCTTTATTTTACATTTAGCTTTAATCCATTTGAAATTTACCTTAGTATTTGATTTGAGGTGAGGATATACTTAAGAGGTTTTCCAATATTTGTCTTCTTTGTTTGATATCATTGAAGGAATATTTTGCTTCCATTGTTTTGTGGTAATTAACTTTTAATTTGTTGAGTTTGTTTTTATAATAAAGTCTGTTTCAGAGCAATATAGTTCATGCAATTTATCTGTCTATTGATTCTTGCATCAGTACCAAATTCTTAATGCCTGTGACTGACAGTCATTTTAATATCTGGTTGAGCAAATCTCTCTGCAATGTCCTTTTTTCACTTCTTCAAAAGGTTCCTAGTTATTGCAAGTATCAAAAGTTTATTTTTATAGAGGAATATTAGAATATAATTTTAATTCAATTTTTCCTATGACAGTTTTATTTTAATTTGGAGGGTTCAGAAGAAGATAGAAAGATGAGGGAAAGTTAGGAACTTCATAGATACTTTTTTAAAAGTATAAACTAATTTTACAAAAATGAAAGTATTTACAATATGTAATATTCTTATTCAACAGATTATTACAAATCTTGATGGATCTTCAGTTATTACAATATTTTCTAAATAAGCTTTCATCTATCATTTTTAATTTTCCTTTACTTAGGTACAATAATTTTAAGATCACTTCCAGATATTTCATGTCTTTTATTTCTGTTGTGAATGTAATCCTCTGTATAATTAGTAATATTTATATTTACTTTTTAAAATAATTATTGTCTGGTACACTGATATTTTAAACTAGGAAAGCTCTAGAACTCCCATATAATTTTATTTTATTATGTTTCCATTTTTTTCTGGTGTATATTCAGGTAGATCATTAGATCATATTGTACTTTTCCTAGTTCTGTTTTTCAGAGC
Organism: Callithrix jacchus; assembly: GCF_049354715.1. Taxonomy (NCBI): domain Eukaryota; kingdom Metazoa; phylum Chordata; class Mammalia; order Primates; family Cebidae; genus Callithrix; species Callithrix jacchus. Next base: position 143,048,626 of record NC_133524.1, read on the forward strand.
ACAAAAGTTCATGGCTGTTACTTCTTCATGGTGAAATAAAAATTTTACTATGAATCATATCTCAAATTGGTAAAGGTGACTTAGGTCACAATCTTCTTTTTCCTTAGAACTCTGTAGGCACCGCTTCATTTCCTTCCAGTCCTCAACATTGCAGAGTATCGTTCTGACATCAGATTGGGTTTTGTGCTCTTTTGTGAGTTGCCTGAATTTTCTGCTGAGCTGTATATAGAATTTTTTTTGTCCATGTAATTCAAAACTATCACAAGGATTTCTCTGCATATTTTTCTCTTTTCATTAACTTTAACTGAAATACAATTCATATTTTTCTTTTTTTCTTTCTTATTCTTTTTTTCCAGAAATAGTCTTGCTTTGTTTCCCAGGCTGGAGTGCAGTGGTGTGATCTCAGCTCACTGCAACCTATGCCTCCCGGGTTCAAGCAATTCTCCTGTCTCAGCCTCCTGAGTAGTTGGGACTAGAGGTGTGTGCCAGCCACCACACCCAGCTAATTATTTCTATTTTTAGTAGAGACAGGGTTTCACCGTGTTAGCCAGGATTGTCTCCATCTCCTGACCTTGTGATTCACTGGCATAGACCTCCCAAAGTGCTGGGATTACAGGCGTGAGCCACCAAGGCCAGCCCAATTAACTTTTTTCATCAGCAGAGCCATTCTTCAGCTCAGAAAAATTTTCTTCTATTATGCCTTTAGTTATTCTTTCAGCTTCATTTATTTGGGTTTCTTCCTTTGGGTAGCCAATTACCTGCAAATCAAATTTTGGCTGTCTCTTCTCCTATTCCTCATTTTCTTTCATTCTTTTCATCTCGTCATTGTTGTTGTCTGTAGCTTAGTGTGGGGGACATGCTAATAGAATTCAAGATCTCACAAAGAGTAAGAAACCAGGAAATAATGAGTATAATTATTATACCCAAAGCCCTTCTTTACCCAGACTTTATTCAATGAATGAAGGTGTTAACAAATGCCATTGTTGTGGAAATTTAAGACTAATAAATCATTTCACATACATAATTTTATTTGACTCTCATAACAACACTTAGAAGTGAGATACAATTATTCCTATTTTATAGATGGAAAAACTGATGTTCAGAAAGGTTAAGTAATTTAAGATTGCACAACTGGGATCTAAGAGCAGGGGCCTCAGTCTAGAGGGTGCCAAAATCATTCTTCTTTCCTTTCTTAGGCAGCATTAATACCTGGTAACCCTTCCTTCAGAATATAAAACCCTCCAAAGAAAGAATTAGCTATGGAATTTCAGCCTGAGGTATTTGCACTTTCAAGAAGCAAGAAATCATTATTTGTCATATTCTTCTTTGTTTAAACTGACGTCATGGCATTTTCTGTTCTTCAAACAAATTCTAATCACTCGAGCAATATAAAGCAATTGTAATCACAGATGTACTTAATCCTTCTTGCCGGCTCTTTTTTCCAAAAATAGAAACTTTGCTTCAGAATCCCCATGAGGTAGTACAGTTAAGCCTTTGTGTTTAGAAATCCTCATTATTTGAAAATAGCTTTATCTGCAAACTGCAATACCATAAAAAAGAGAATAAAAATATAAGAAAAACGAAAACCTTTAACACAGCTTTTTTACATATCTCACACGTTCATAAAAAACTTTGTTCACACACTAAATGGCAGTTGAATGTTAAACTCTGAAATTTAGTATTTCATATTTATTAGTATAAATATGATTATGCTTTTTGTCTCTAAAATCACAGATCATTATTTGTTAACAATCAAAGCATTGCATTTCTAAAATCTGTTATATGAGTATTGCATGGTGAATTTATATATAAAATCTATCTCTATCTCAGTTGTGTATAGGCACTTGTTGCTCTATTGATAGTTAGCCCTGATGCTAGAACATCCTCTGCTTCCTGGGCCTTCTTGACAAACACACACACAATCACAAACACACACAAACATCTACACAAATTGTAACCTCCAAAGGTCCAAGACTAATGGAGACAATACAATGATTCCTCTTGTTTGGAGACTTTCTTACCCCCGTGATGCCAGAGATTTGCTGGAGAGAGATCTGTGAAGCATTTTTTTCCATAGTGAATTACAGAGAGTTTTACACTATGCCCCTTCTACAGTAATATCTAGGAGTGTACCTCACTGGCTAAGACTCAAAGAGAGAGCCAAGAAATTTCACAGCCCTTGTAACTTTATATAAATTCTAATCCCAAGCTACGTTCCTTTTGATGAGTTGGCATTCTCTATAGCATTTGACTGCTTCAAGCAGAATACTTGAAAAACTAGAGGCATCATGCTACTTATTTTCAAATACATTACAAAGCAGTAGTAATCAGAACAGCATAGTATTGTCATAAAAACAGATACATACACAAATGAAACAGAATGAAGAACCCAGAAATAAATTCACACATTTACCGCCAACTGATTTTTCTCAAAGGAGCCAAAAATGCACACTGGGCAAAAGATAGCCTCTTCAAGAAGTGTTGCAGGGAAAACTAGATATCCATGTATAGGAAAATGAAATTAGACTGCTATCTCTCATTGCTTACACAAATCAACTCAAAGTAAGATAAAGACTTAAATATAAGACCCCAAACTGTAAAACACAGGAAAATATAGGAAGAAATGCTTCAGGACATTGCTCTAGAAAAAAGATTTTTAGGATAAGACTTTAGAAGCACAAGCAACAAATGCAGAAATAGACAAATAGGATTGCATTAAACTAAAGAGCATCTTCACAGCAAGGAAATAATCAACAGAGTGGAGAGACAACCTCCAGGATGGCAGAAAATAGTAACACAACATAAAAATGACAAGGAGTTAATATCTAGAATATATGAGAAACCCAAACAACTTAATAGGAAAAAAATAATTGGACTGATATGGTTTGGATCTGTGTCCCCACCCAAATGTCATGATGAAATGTAATCCCCAGTGCTTGAGAATGGGGCCTGATGGTACGTAGTTGGGTATGGGAGTGGTTTCTAATGGTTTAGCACCGTGCTCCTAGCACTGTGCTTCTAATAGGGTTTTCACAAGGTCTGGTTGTTTAAAAGTTGGTAGCACCTTTCCCCTCCCTCTATTCCTCCTGAACAAGCTATGTAATATATGCCTGCTTCCCCTTTGCCTGCTGCCATGAATGAAAATTTCCTGAGGCCTCCCCTGAAGTTGTCATGCTTTCTATATGGCCTGCAAAACCATGAGCCAATTAAACATCTTTTTAAAAATAAATTACCCAGTCTCAGTTATTTTTTTTATAGCAATACAAGTATGGACTAATACAGAAAATTGGTACTGTGTTGTGGAGCATTGCTATAAAGATACCTGAAAATATGGAAGATGTTTGGAGCTGAGTAATGGGAAAGGCTAAAACCTTTGGAGGGCTCAGAGGAAGACAGAGATGAGGGAAAGTTTGAAACTTCATAGATACTTGTTTCATTGTTGTGATTAAAATACTGATAATTGTACAGACAATGAAGTTCAGGCTGAGAAGCTCTAAATTAAAAATTAGGAACTTATAGGAAACTTGAGAAAAGGTCACCTTTGATATACTTTAGCAAAGAGGTTGGGGGTATTGTGCCTCTGCCCTAGGAATCTGTGGCACTTTGAACTTGAGAGAGATGATTTAGAGTATCTGGTGAAACAAAATTTCTAAGCAACAAAGCATTCAAATGTGGCCTGGCTGCTTCTAATAGTCTATGCTTCTGTACGTGAGCAAAGTAATGACGTAAAACTGGAACTGACATATAAAAGAAAAGCAGAAGGGCTGAGCATGGTGGCTTACACCTGTAATCCCAGCATTTTGGGAGGGCAAACCAGGCAGATCAGTTGAGGTCAGGAGTGTTAGAAGAGCCTGATCAACATGCTGAAACCCTGTTATACTAAAAATACTAGCCACCATGGTGGCACATATCTGTAGTCCCAGCTACTCGGGAGGCTGAGGAAGGAGAGTTGCCTGAATCTGAGAGGTGAAGGTTGCAGCCAGCCAAAATAATTCTACTGCATTACAGCCTTGGTGACATAGGGAAACTCCATCTCAAGAAAAAAAAAGTAGAGCATAAAAGTTTGGAAAATTTGCAGCCCGGTCATGTGGTAAAACAGAAAAGCCTATTTTCTGAAAAGGAATTCAAGCTAGTTGCATAAATGTGCCTAACGTTAAGGAAGGCAAATGCTAATAGTCAAAACAATGGGAAAGAGGCCCAAAGGTATTTCAGAGATGTTTTCAGCAGCCCATGCCATCACAGGCCCAGAGACCTATGAGGAAATAATGGTTTTCTGAGCCAGGCACAGGGTTCTTCTGCCCTGCACAGCCTCAGGAAACTGCTTCCAACTCCAGCCAAAAGCTTGGGCTGCTACTTCAAGGGGTACAAGCCATAAACCATGGCAGTTTCCATGTAGTGTTAAGCCTGCAGGTGTGCAGAGTGCAAAAGTTGAGACTTGGGAGCCTCCACCTATATTTCATAGGATGTATGAAAATGCCTGGATGTTGAGGTAGAAGTCTACTGCAGGGATAGAGTCCTAATGGAGAACATCTACTAGAGCAGTGCAGAGGGAAAATGTAGGATGAAAGCCCCACACAGAGTCCCCACTAAATCACTGCATAATGGAGCTGTGAGAAGAGACAACCCAAATTGGTAGATCCACTGACAGCGTCTACCATGCACTTGGAAAAGCCATAGGCATGCAATGCTAGCCTGTGAAAAGAGCCTTGGGTGCTGCACTCTGCAAATTCTCAGCGATGAAGCTGCTGAATGAATTTGGAGCCCACTTCTTGCACCAGTATTCCTTGGATGTGAGACATGGAGTCAAAGGAGATTATTTGGTGCTTTTAAGGCTTAATGACTGCCCTGCTTGCTTTCAGACTTGCATGGTCTATAGCCACGCTTTTTCGGCAGATTTAACCCTTTTTGGAATGGGAGTATTTACTCAATGGCTATACTCCTACTGAATGTTGGAAATAACTAACTTGTTTTTGATTTAGTAGGCTTATAGGCAGAAGGGACTAGCCTTGTCTCAGATGAGACTTTAGACTGTGAACCTTTGAGTTAATGCTGAAATGAGCTAAAACTTTGGTGGACTGTTGAAAAGAAATAATTATATTTTGAAATGTGAGAAGAACATGAGATTTAGGAAGGACCAGGGGCAAAATAATATGGTTTGGATCTATGTTTGAACCAAGGTCTCATGTTGAAATATAATCTCCAATGCTGGAGGTGGGGCCTCATAAGAGGTTATTGTATCATGGGTATGGAGTGTCCTCAAAATACTGAAAATAGAATTACCATATAGTCTAGCAGTCCTAACTCAGGGTATATATTCAAAAGACATGGAATCAGTACATTGCAGAGATATCTGAACTCTCATGTTCATTGCAGCCGAGAAATACAATCCACCTAAGTGTCCATCAACACATGAATTCTTAAAGAAAATGATATCAACTGCCTCGGGCTCAGCCTGGCTGCTGGGTGGTCTTCCTCTGGGTTCCAGTTTTTCCAAAAATTTTTTTGAAAAGACTGTTCCTTTCCCATTTTGTGTTCTTTGCACCTTTGCTGAAAATCAATTGACCATAATCACTTGGGTTTATTAATGGGCTTTCCGTTCTGTTCCATTGGTTGATGTGTCTATTTTTATAACAATACCATGTTGTCTGATTATAATTGCTTTATATTTGAAAATCAACCAGTGTGATGCTTCCATCTTTGCTCTGCTTGCTCAGGATTGTTTTGACTATTCAAGATCTTTTCCCTTTCCATACAAATTTTAGGATTTTTTTATTTCTGTGAGAACTGATATTGAGATTTGGGTAGAAATTGAATCTGTAGATTACATTAGGCCATATGAACATTTTAACATTAATCCTTGGAATTTATTAATACTGATATCCACTTATTTGTGTATTCTTCAATTTCTTACGTCAATGTTTTATAGTTTTCAGTGTACAGATCTTTCATCTCCTTGGTTAAATTTATTTCTAAGTGCTTTTATGCTTGTAAATGGGATTGTTTACTTGATTTCTTTTTCAGATACTTCATTGTTAGTGTATAGTAATGCTACTGATTGTATTTGCTAGGTTTTCTGCTTCTTACAGCAAAACCCAATTTACACTGTTATTGTTACAAAAGTATATATAAGTCTAAGAAAACTTAAATGTAGCAGATAATTTGGCATTTTTCTCCACAACATATTTAAGCTTAATGTTCGAAATTTTTTAATCGTATTTTTTTCTGTTTAGATCTAATAAAGAAATTATGGAACTGTTATACTGGTAGTCATGAATAAAGTTTGACAGAAAAAAAGAAAATTATATATATAAACATTATATATGTCATATATATCATATAGATATATACATTATACATACACACACAATGGAATACTATGCAGAGTCCTAAAAAAGAAATTCTTTCATTTGGTACAATATGGATGAACTCCTAGTAGTCATGATGTTAGGTGAAGTAAGCCGAGCACAGAAGGAAAAATAACATATGATCTCACTCATATGAAATCTTAAAAAGTTTATCTCATGGAAGTAGAGAGAAGAATAGTAGTTACCAGATGCTGGGGAGAAGAGGGAGGGACAATGAAGACATATTGGTTGAAGAATACAGATTGGGAATTCTCTGATTCCTGGGAAATCTCTGGCTCCTGGGTCCAGGAGAAGCACTTGAATCCAGGAAGGAGGCAGAGATTGGAGTAAGCCAAGGTTTGTGCCACTGCACACTGCACTCCTGGGCAACAGAGTGAGACTCTGCCCGTCTTCACACAAAACAAAGTTATTCAGGGCCTTAAGTCAACACTGGGCTAAATGAACCTTGTGGACATCTACAAAACTCTCCACACAAAAACAAGAGAATATACACTCCTTATCACTGCATGGCACTTACTCTAAACTGGACCACACAATTGGACATAAAAGAATCCTCAGCAAATGCAAAAAACGAAAATACCGAACACTCTCTCAGACCAACTGCGATTAAAATATAATTCAAGACTAAGAAAATTGCCCAAAACCATACAATTACATGGAAATTAAACAATCTGCTCATGAATGATTTGGGGTAAATAATGAAATTAATGCAGAAATTGAGAAGTTCTTTGAAACTAATGAGGACGAGTATACTACATACCAGAATATCTGGGACAAAAATAAGACAGTGTTAAAAGGGAAATTTATGGCACTAAATGCTCATATGAAAATGTTAGAAATATCTCAAATTAATAACATAACATTACAACTAAATTAACTAGAGAAGCAAGAACAAACCAATGCCAAAGCTAGCAGAAGACAAGAAATAGCCAAAATCAGAGCTGAACTGAAACAGATTGAGGCACAAAAAAAAAAAATCATCCCAATGATCAATGAATCCAGGAGCTAATTTCTTGAAAGAAAGAAAGAATAAAATGGATATACTGCCAAAAAGACTGATAAAGAAGAGAGAGAAGATCCAAATAAACACAAGTGGAAACAACCAATGGGATATTATTACTGGCCCCACAGAAATAATAATAACAATCAAAGATTACTATGAATACCTATGTGCACACAAACTATAAAATCTAAAAAATAGAAAAGATAAATTTCTGGACAAATACACCCTCCCAAGACTGAACCAGGAAGAAATTGAAACCCTGAACACACCAATAATGTGCTTCAAAATAGAATCAGTAACAAATATCTATATTCATTCCTTTTTCCATTTATATAAAGAAATACTTGAGTCAGGGTCATTTATAAAGAAAAGAGGTTTAATTGGCTCACCGGACTGCAGGCTGTATAGGAATCATAACATTGGCATCTGCTGCTTGGGTGATCTCTGGATGCTTACAATTATGGTGGGAGGTTAAGTGAGAGTTTTGCATTACATGGCAAAAGCTAGATTCAGAGAAGCAGAAGGAGGAGGTGCTACACATATTTAAACAATTAGATCTTTTGAGAATGGACTATGTCAAGGACAGTACCAAGGGAATACTAAACCATTATGAGTAATCCACTATTCATAATTCAGTCACCTTCCCCCCAGCAGACCCCATCTTTAATACTGGGGATTACAGTTCGACATGAGATTTGAGGGGAACACAGATCCAATCCATATCAATAGCCTACCAACCAAAATACACCCAGGACGAGATAAATTCTCAGCCAAATTCTACCAGATATTCAAAGAAGAACTGGTACTATTCCTGCTGAAACTATTCTAAAAAATTGGAGAAGTCTCCTCCCCAACACATTTTATGAAGCCAGCATCACCTTGATACCAAAATCTGGCAGAGACACAACAGCAGAACTTCAGGCCAATATCCTTGATGAACAGTAATGAAAAATTGCTCAACAAAGTGCTAATGAACTGAATCCAGCAGCATATCAAAATGCTAATACACCATAATCAAGAAAGATTTATCTCTGGAATGCAAGTTTGGTTCAACATAAGCAAATGAATAAGCATGATTCATCACACAAACAGAATTAAAGATGAAAACCACATAATCATCTCAATAGATGCAAAAAAGGCTTTCAATAAAATTCAACATCCCTTAATGTTAAAAACTCAAAAAAAACTTAGGTATTGAAGGAGCATACTTCAACACAATAAGAACCGTCTATGAAAAACCCACAGCTTATATGGTACTGACTAGACAAAAGCTAGAAGCATTCTACTTGCAAACTGGCACAAAACAAGGATGCCCTCTCTCACCAGTTCTGTTCAACGTGGTATTGGCAGTCCTGGCTAAAGCAATCCTACAAGAGAAAAAAAAATAAAGGGCAACCAAATAGAAATAGAGGAAGTCAAACTATACCAATTTTGCAGACTACATGATTCTATATCTAGAAAACCCCATAGTCTTGACCCAAAAGCTCCTTTCACTGATAAACAACTTCAGCAAAGCTTCAAGATAGAAAATCAGTGTACAAAAATCACCATGATACCATATACCAATGGCAGCCAACCTGATAGCCAAATCAGGAATGCAATCCCACTTACAGTTGCCACTATAATAATAAAATACTTATGAACACAGCTAACCAGGGAGGTAAATTGTCTCTACAGCAAGAATTTAAAAAACAATGCTGAAAGAAAGCAGAGATGACACAAACAGATGAAAAATCATTCCATGATCATGGATAGGAAGAATTAATATCACTGAAATGATCATACTGTTAAAAACTGTTTACAGAGTCAATGCTATTCCTACCAAACTACCAACGACATTTTTCACAGAATTTGAAAAAAATTTGAAAAAAATTTTTAAATTTCTTTGGAACAAAAAAAGAGCCCAAATACCCAAGGCAATCTTAAGCAAAAGCACAAAGCTGCAGGCATCATGCTGACCAACTTTAAAGTAAAATACAGGGTTACCATAACCAAAACAGCATGGTACTGGTACACAAACAGACTCATTGACCAATGGAACAGAATGGAGAACTCAGAAATAAGACCACACACCTATAGCTATCTGATATTTGACAAACTTGACAAAAACAAGAAGTGGGAAAAAGATTCCCTATTCAATAGATGGTGCTGAGATAACTGGCCAGCCATATGCAGAAGATTCAAACTGGACCCTTTGCTTATACCACATACAAAAATTAACTCAAGATGAATTAAAGACTTAAATGCTTACCATGTTTCAGGCTCTAGGGTTAGGTTATCTTAAAATAAAAGACCTCTACTTTGTAAACTTCACTGTTTTACACTCTTTATATTTTCCTTTATTCATTTCCTTTGAGGATTTTGCCTAACTTCAGCAATGTTTCTTTTGAAAACCCAGCCATTTTCACTTCTGCTGAGGGTTCTTGGCTTTATCCACACTATGGTTATCATCTTCAAGGGTCAACGAGCACCCGTGGGAGGACAGGAATGCTGGTAGCAGTAAACATCATGTAAGTGAACTTCAAGAAGAACAGGAATCTTCATTGTAGCAAATTGCTATTGCTTGATCCTCTTGAACTACCTTTACCCACTGGAGATTCCTTTCAGAACTTGCAGAACTTTGTGCTTAGCTTTAACTAAAAAAGATATTTCATTTTATGTGGAAATTTACTCCTTTATATATATCCTGAATTTATTTGACTTTGTTTTGCAAAATTATCCATCAGGTAGGGCTTAGGTCCATACCGATAATAAGTCAGGTAATACCTGGCATTCTCACAGATGACACCTTGATATGTTGACATTTTTGTTTTCTATAAAAATAAAATTAATATGTCCCTGGACTTGAAAATAGTCTCTAGATAAAGACAAAACAGTTACATTGATCTGGGGTGTTCAGGGCACCATAAATTATTTCATTGCAAGCCTGGCTTTCAGAAATAATGCACCCCAGATGGAGAAACCTCATTTTAAAGGACACTCAAGGCCAAATCAACCATCTTAATTTGACAGATGTTGCTTAGCAAAATGTTTACAATACCAATTTCCAGATCTGAATTTTGTTGCTTTAAGTAATCATGTATGTGCTGGGAAAAATAATGAAAGTCAACACAAAACTGATCTCCCATGTGGGGTTTTAAATGCCTGTCAAAAATGAAATGGAAGCATAGGTGCTGAACTTCCCTGGAAATTCCTACATCATAAAAAAATGCAGCATTTTTAGACTACTCCTCCCCCTCTCCTGAGGTTCTGCATTTAATAAGACAACTGTTCTAAGTAAATCTGTTAACATTTTAAAATAGTAACAAAAAAAGAACAGGTCGTTTGAATCCAAAATGATTTTAGAGCTCTCTGTAAACATATCAAATGTATGCCAGACTATTTTGAACCAATATTTGTGTTTTATTCTTTGATTATTTTCTTTCATCTTCTATTGTACAGTTCAAATTTTTCTTGTACTTCAAATATTTAATTTTTCTGCTTATTCTTAAAGTCTATTTTTGAATAGAGATTTCCTCTGTAGTTAATTAAAATAATCAGCCCAGTCATAATACCCCTGGGGCCCTGAAAGGCATTACCTATTATAGTCTCTTTTCAGGCACTCTCCTCTCTCCCTAGGTTTATGGTAACAGCACAAACAAGCACAGAAACAAATGATAATAGAAAACAAACAAAAATATACACAAAATCAGGGTGTCTTAATCTTCTACTTGCTCTCACTCACATTTCCTTCAGCTAGAAGCTTATGTTATTGAACATGGGAGGAACTGCCATCTGTTAAGTATTTGACAATACTTAATACTGATACTGTGTTAAGTAGATACAGCTGATTGTCAAATGTGTAATCAGACAAAAGCTGATACTTTTGGCTTATGTCTGCAAAAAGCATTATAAAAGTATCCTTCAGTGGAAATGACCCTTCCAGGGTATTCAAGTAGATTTTTATAACTGCTTAATAATCTAAAAGATAGTTTTGTTTCCTATAAATACTGACAGAATTTGTAAAGGTTATAAGGTTGAAATTGAAAAGGTAATCTGAAAAAAATGAAATAAACATGCTTATTAACTGAAAATCACATGGAAAAATGTCTTATCTAAATGTGAGAGGCACCTGCCATTACTCTTATCTTTCCAGTAAGTGGTCTCCAAAGTACACACCTTCCACCCGTTTCTCAGCCACTGTGTGAGTACAGCTCTATTCACAATAGTGGAATTTCACACTCATTTGCATAATTCTTTTCTTTTGCCTTTGATTTTTTTGTTGTATTTTTCCTTTTTCTCTCTCTTGATTATTATTCTTTAAGTTCTGGGGTACATCTGCAGAGTGGGCAGCTTTGTTATATAAGTATACACATGCCATGGGGGTTTGCTGCACCCATCACTGAATCATCTACACTAGGTATTTCTTTTAATGCTATCCCTCCCCTATCCCCCCACACCCTGCTATCCCTCCCCTAGCCCCCAACCCCTCAACAGGCCCTGGTGTTTGATGATCCCCTCCCTGTGTCCATGTGTTCTCATTGTTCAATACCAATTTATGAGTCAGAACACATGGTGTTTGGTTTTCTGTTCTTGTGTCAATTTTCTGAGAATGGTGGTTTCCAGCTTCATCCATGTCCCTGCAAAGGACAGGAACTCATCCATTTTATGGCTGCATAGTATTTCATGGTGTATATGTGCCACATTTTCTTTATCCAGTCTATCATTGATGGGCATTTGGGTTGGTTCTAAGTCTTTGTTATTGTAAACAGTGTTGCAATGAACATACATGTTCATGTGTCTTTATAATATATCAATTTATAATCCTTTGGATATGTACCCAGTAATGGGATTGCTGTGTCAAATGGAATCTCTATTTCTAGGTCCTTGAGGAATCACCACACTGTCTTCTACAATGGTTGAACTAATTTACACTCCCACCAACAGTGTAAAAGTGTTCCTATTTCTCCACATCCTCTCCAGCATCTGTTGTCTCCAGATTTTTTAATTATTGCCATTCTAAACTGGCATGAGGTGGTATCTCAATGTGGTTTTGATTTGCATTTCTCTAATGACCAGTGATGATGGCTTTTTTCCATATATATGTTGGCTGCATAAATGTCTTTTGAGAAGTGTCTGTTCATAACCTTTACCCACTTTTTGACGAGATTGTTTGTTTTTCTGTAAATTTTTTAAGTCCTTTGTAGATTCTGGATATTAGCCCTTTGTCAGATGGGTAGCTTGCAAAAATTTTTTCCTATTCTTTTGGTTGCTGGTTCACTCTAATGGTAATTTCTTTTGCTGTGCAGAAGTTCTTTAGTTTAATTAGATCCCATTTGTCTATTTTGGCATTTGTTGCCATTGCTTTTGGTATTTTAGTCATGAAGTCCTTGCCCATGCATCTATGTCCTGAATGACATTGCCTAGGTTTTCTTCTAGGGGTTTGATTGTGTTAGGTCTTATGTTTAAATCTTTAGTCCACCTGGAGTTAATTTTTGTATAAGGCATAAGGAAGGGATCCAGTTTCAACTTTCTGCATATGGCTAGCCAGTTTTCCCAACACAATTTATTAAATAGGGAATCCTTTTCCCGTTGCTTGTTTTTGTCAGGTTTGTCAAAGATCAGATGGTTGTAGATGAGTGGTGTTGCCTCTGAGGCCTCTGTCCTGTTCCACGGGTCTATATCTCTGTTTTGGTACCAGTACCATGCTCTTTTGATTACTGTAGACTTGTAGTAATTTGAAGTCAGGTAGCATGACGCCTCCAGCTTTGTTTTTTCTGCTTAGGATTGTCTTGGCTATGCAGACTCTTTTTGGGTTCCACATGAAATTTAAGGTGTTTTTTTCCAATTCTGTGAAGAAAGTCAGTGGTAACTTGATGGGAATAGCATTGAACCTATAAATTACTTCAGGCAGTATGGCCATTTTCACGGTATTAATTCTTCCTAACCATAAGCATGGAATATTTTTCCATCTGTTGGTGTCCTCTCTTATTTCCTTGAGCAGTGGTTTGTAGTTCTCCTTGAAGAGGTCCTTCACATCCTTTGTTAGTTGTATTTGTAGGTATTTTATTCTCTTTGTAGCAATTGTGAATGGGAGTTTGCTCATGATTTGGCTGTTTGTTATTGGTGTATAGGAATGCCTGTGATTTCTGCACATTGATTTTGTATCCTGCAACTTTGCTGAAGTTGCTTATCATCTTAAGGAGATTTTGGGCTGAAACGATAGGGTCTTCTAAGAATACAATCATGTCACCTGCAAATAGAGACCATTTGACTTCCTCCTTTCCTAATTGAATACCTTTTCTTTCTTTTTCTTGCCTGATTACCCTGGCCAGAATTTCCAATACTATGTTGAGTAGGAGTGTTGAGAGAGGGCATCCTTGTCTTGTACCAGTTATCAAAGGGAATGCTTCCAGTTTTTGCCCATTCAGTATAAAATTGGCTGTTGGTTTGTCATAAGTAGCTCTTACTGATTTGAGATACATTCCATCAATACCGAGTTTATTGAGAGTTTTTAGCATAAAGGTCTGTTGAATTTTGTGGAATGTCTTCTCTGCATCTATTGAGAAAATCATGTGTTTTTGTCTTTGGTTCTGTTTATGTGATGGATTATGTTTATAGATTTGTGTATGTAGAACCAGCCTTGCATCCCAGGGATGAAGCCAACTTGATATGATGGACAAGCTTTTTGATGCACTGCTCGATTCTGTTTGCCAGTATTTTACTGGGAATTTTCGCATCCATGTTTATCATGGATATTGGCCTGAAATTTTCTTTTTTAGTTGTGTCTCTTGATTAATGTCCTTCTCCTCCAGTATATGATAAATTTCCTATCAAAGGGGCCACATCAGTTTTGTTCACTGCCATATCCTATGTGCCAAGCCAAGAATATTATCTGGCTCACAATAAGTTTTCCACTCATATAAAGGAAGTCAATACTTCTGTGAAGCGGGAAGTTGGGGAACTATCATCCAATGTTAGTTACTGGAAATTCAAAAGTTGAAAAGTTCAAATGTAGGAGATTCTGTGGAGGGCACAATTTGGCCTGACAAATTAACTATGTCTTAATCTGGGGAACCTATAGATAAGTGATCTTATATGCAAAAAGGAATGTGGAAGATGTAATTAATTTAGTAATCCTGAGATCAGGAAATTATCCTGGATTATCCAGAGTGTCTAATGTAATCACAAATAGAAGAGAAAGGAAGAACCTAGAGTGATACAAGGCAGGAAGGTCTGAAGCTCTCCATTTCTGTCTTCGAAGATAGAGGAAGGGATTATAAGCCAAGGAATACAAAACACAGAGATGAGTTTCATTTCATAAAGTACAGCATATAGAATGACAAAGCACAGAGATGAATTTTGTTTGAAAAACCCTGTGGACTTCTGTCATTCAAGATCTCCTGCTCAGTGCTGACAAGTGTCACCCATGACGCTAAGCCTCCATTCTCACAATTGACACTCTTGAAGCTTCATGTCTCTTGTGCTACATGTCCCCAAAAAGGAAATTATATGCAAATGCAATTGCACCACTGCTGACATCAGAGAGGGGCACTGCTTTAGAGTACAGGGAGCATTTGAGTGGTAGAAGTGCTTAGTTAACAGAAAAGATATATTAACTTACTTTTCTTCTTTAATAGAAAGAATGCAATAGATTTTCCTATAATATTGCTACCCAGTAGTGCCAATCTTTGATTTTCTTTTTTAAAAAAGTTCATATTTCTAGAAATACACATCGATTAGCATGATATTCTAACAGTTACATAGCAACTGAAGAACATTTTTCAATATTAAAAGACTCATATTTTTATAACATTCTATTTATATAGATTTAGAGCTAATATATCCAAAGTGTAATATCATTTCTTTACATGAGCAAAAATAGACATTGAAAACTGGAATGCTTTTGTTTAAATAATATTTATTAAAAATTTCTTCTCAAGGTATGTTTTATTTCCCTAACGTTGATTTTAGATTTTATATTCATTAATTATAATTCATATGTTTTAATTTAATTAAGTTTGAAAATTTACGAGAAAATAACTTATAAACATGTTAACAAATTTTTATTTTTAAAATATAATTTACATTATTATTAAGATATAGTAAAATTTTGTACACTTTGGGATTTAGTTTCCTAAACCTTCATATCACTATTTTCAGTGAATACAGCTATACAAAAATCTTGATTATAACAGCATTATGAAAGATTTTGGTGAAATAAAGTTGAGAAAAACAAATCCCTTTGAATAAACACATAATATTTTATTAATAAATATACAACTTTGTTTTGGTCTCCACCCAAACATTGACAGTCAATGAAAAGTAAATCCAGATTTGTGTTATATTTTTAGATCCTTTTGACATTTTAACAACTTTAAGTAATATACAAACCATACTAGCCAGGCGCAGTGGCTCACGCCTATAATCCCAGCACTTTGGGAGGCTGAGGTGGGTGGATCACGAGGTCAAGAGATCGAGACCATCCTGGTCAACGTGGTGAAACTCTGTCTCTACTTAAAAAATGAAAATTAGCTGGACATGGTGGCACATGCCTGTAGTCCCAGCTACTCGGGAGGCTGAGGCAGGAGAATTGCTGGAACCCAGGAGGTGGAGGTTGGAGTGAGCTGAGATCATGCCATTGCACTCCAGCCTTAGTAATAAGCAAAACTCCATCTCAAAAAATAATAATAATAACCACAGCTTTGTATTTTTTTGATATAGTTATTATGGATCTATAGTTATCAAGATTAGAGAATACAACATATTTAATTTAACTGTTTAATAGGTTGATTTAGAATTTTAAAATATTTATATATACGGACCTCCATTTTTTTTCTTGCTCCAAGGTGTTGCAAGTAGCAGACCTAATTATTATTAATCCCCTTTTACAGCTGAGAAATCTAGGGCTTAGAAAGGCAAAGAAACATGCTTCTCAGTCAATGATGTGCTGGTAAAAAGGCTCTCCAAAATGAATGTGTGAGTGAATGGTTTAGAAAAATGCTAATTTGTAGGATTTGATGATTTCTGTGGTGTAAACAGCGTCACCAATATTACTTTGAAGCTGTCAATATTTCTTCTACCAGCTTAAAAATATCTCCTGAAATTTTAATATGCTTTTATAAATGACATGGTTTGTCTTTGTCTCCCTCCCCAACTCTCATCTGGAATTGTAATCCCCATGTGTCAAGGGAGAGACCTAGGGAGAGGTGATTGGATCATAGGGATAGTTTTCCCGATGCTGTTCTCATGATAGTGAGTGAGTTCTCATCATGAGATCTATTGGTTTTATAAGGGGCTCTTTTACCTTCACTCTTCCATTCTTCTCTCTGCTGCCTTGGGAAGAGGTGTCTGTTTCCCCTTTACCTTCTGCCAAGATTGTAAGTTTCCTGAGGCCTCTCCAGCCATGTGGAACTGTGAGTCAATTAAATCTTGTTTCTTTATATATTGCCCAGTCTGGGGTAGTTCTTTATAGCAGTGTGAAAATTGACTAATACAATAAATCAGGATAAAGCTAGCTCCAGCCCACCACTACCAAGTCACAGACCTAGTAAAGTGATTGAAGCAGATGTTTGTTCCTGAGCTGTCCTTGGACAACAGGGCACTGCCCTCAAGCCATGAGCATATGCGCCTTGTGTCTCCGTTCCATGGTCTTCTATTTACTAATTGGGAAGTGACCTCATTAGCCTACCTGTGCTGAGACCTTTTAAATCCTACTCACCTACCCACTATCAGTTTGGAGGAACTGAATACAAAATCTGTGTCACTACATTATTGTAAATGATTTTGTTATTGGGTGAACATCAGAATGTACTTACACACACTAGATGGTATAGCTTACTACACATGTAGGCTGTATATTATAAATGACTGCTTCTAGGCTACACACCTGTATAGCATGCTACTGTACTGAATATGGTAGATAAGTGCAGCACAATGGTATTTGTGTATCTAAGGTTTGGATGCTGAAATTAGCGCTTTACCTTATTGGGACTTAGCTGAGTCCTTTGTTGTTATTCAGCTATATTGCTACTTCATCTGCATTTCAAATGGAAAGTCAGCAACTACTCCTTTTTATCCAGAATTTTCTTCACCACATATTTACAGATTAATGTCCACCAAGAGCAAGGTGACTGTGCATGATTTAGAATGCAGAAGATATATAGAGGACATTATTTTCAAGAGGCAATTACAGGCAGACATGGGAAGGCAAAAGGTTTGAAGCCAATTAGTGGGGAAGTTTCTTCAGAATCACTTGTATCCTGAGGGATTTCCGGAAAGCACTTAAGAACAAGCTGCTTTTGTCTTTTGTTACTGGCAAGGCTGTCTACAGTGACTTCCTTGGTCTCTTCTCCAGCACTTTTGATTATTGTATTAATTCTCCTAAGTCTGATAGAAATAAACAATCTTTAGACTAAGAGTAAATCCAGTGGCTTCTATTTTCCTGATTAAACCTTGACTGATATAGTATTCTAGGTGAAAAGGGCTTTCTCCCATTCTCCTCATATAATTTCTAAAACAATAACATTTCCAAGACTATTTTGTTTCATAAGTAATTTTGCTAGATGTGAAATTGATATTTTAATTAGGGAATATTTACAGTCAGCCATCTTTTCAGTACATATATGACACTACTTCACATGGTCATGCACCATAGTTAGCTATCCCTATTCCTACTGATGAACATTTGAAAAAATTTTCCAATTTTTAGCTATGCTGAACACCACTGTGATTAACACCTGTGCACTTCAATCTCTGTCTGCATTTTGTATTTTCCTTAGCACACATTCTTGTCCCAAATATAACTATTTGGAAACAACTTTTGTCTTTTCTACTCAAAATACCTATCTATTGCTTTCTATAGGCCAGGCATTGTATTAGTTATTGGGGATGCTGTATTGAAACAGACAAACATAGACTCCTCCCTAACTGAGTTTACAGTTTGGCTAGACCACAGTACAGTGAAAAGGCAAATAACATAGTTTGCGACTAGCATGGCCAACATGGTGAAATCCCGTTTCTAAGAATACAAAACTTATCCAGGTGTAGCAGCACATGCCTGTGATCTCAGCTACTTGAAAGGCTGAGGTGGGAGAATCGCTTGAATCTGTGATGGAGGTTGCAGTGAGCTGAGATTGTACCACAACACTCCAGCCTGGGCGACAGAGCAAGACTATCTCAAAAAAAAGGAGGGAGCAAATAACAACTGTTATGACCCTTATGCAGACGAATACATAATAAAGGGTAGGAAGACCTCCTGGAGGAAATGGCATTTACTGCAATTAAGTGGTGAAGCATAATGGCAGAACCAAAAACACAGTAAAGGCCAGCTTGTGAGAGAACAGGGTATTTTGATATAATTGAAAGAAGTTCAAAATTCTGAGAGTAGAAGACGTGGAAAGGAGTCCATGGTATAGGTGCAAGTGGACACGTGCTTAGGAGCTAGCTTATTCAGTGCCTGGTAGAGTACCATGGGTTTTAGATTTTAACTTGAGTGCAACAGATAGCCATTGGAGGGCTTTTGGCACTGTCATTGGGAACACTGATAAGCAGTACATGGAAGTAGAAAGATAATAGGCTCACTGTTGAACGAACTGAATTTGAGGTACTTGTGGGGCATCCATGAGAAGCTTCCTAATAGGAGGTTGAATACATAACCCTAGACCTACAGAAAGGTGATCTAATTAGAAATACAGATTTGAAAATTATTATATATTGAAGCTGGATATGTTTAGGTGGATGAGGGTCATCTGTGGCATACTCTGGCTACTGCCTACATCAGAGCTATCTGCTCTCTCTTAGAAATGTATATACCAAGATAGTACCTCAGACCTGATGAAGCAGACTATCTGTGAGAAGTACTTAGGCAATTTCCATTTTTAACAGGGTACGCAGGTGAACATAAAAACATAAAACATAATAATAATGGTCTACAGATAGTCTGTATCAGGAATCCTCACCCTGGCTGCATATTGGAATTACCTGGACAGAGTAACTATATGCGGTATATATGCCAAGGATCATTTCTGAACATTTGGTTTGACTCCCTCCCAGCCACTTGGTCTCAGTTTCTCCCCATCTTCTGCTATGTATGGGAATGCACTCCCCAAATTAGCATAGCAATACTTGTTTGATATTTCTCAGACAAGCCATCCTGCCTTACCGTACTAGCTGTCCCTATCCTGCAGTACTGTAAGCAACCCATTTTCACTTGGCTAGCCTCTGCTCAATCTCTAAGACTCAGGTGAGATATCATCTCTTCCAGGAAGCTTTTGTTGATGGCAGCTGACCGCTATATTGGGTGACCCTTCTTTGTGCTCCTAGTGGGTTCATATGTCTTAGCACTTAAGTCATTGCATTGGAATTAGCAGTTTGGATGTCTGCTTCTCTACTAGTAGCTGAGGTCCTCAAGATTTTGTCTTATTTTATTCTTCTTTCTAGTTCCCTAAATCTTATGCTGTGCCTACCATGTAGTAAGCCTGTAGGACGTGCCATGTTTGTTGAACTGAACTGAATTTTGGCTCCTCTACTTATTAGTACTATGTATTTGTGCAAATCAATTGACATCTTTGAGTGTCAGTCCTTTAATCCATGCCTCAGAGATGTTTTCTGACCTGCCTGCATTGCATCATGGAATTTTTATGCAGATTACATGAGATTAAAGATGAGAGAATGCTGTGTTTAATATAAAGCCCTATTAAGTCATGAGTTAGTTATTATTACAAAATGATGGTGTTAAGTAAAATATTGTATTTGCATGAGGCTTTTGACTTTCGACGATAAATGATGGTGTCATCATTGCTCAAAATACTTCTAGATTTTGTTGCACTATCTTTGCTGGTTTATGATGACAGTGATCTGAATGTTTGAAGGCTGCACCAGTCTTGAATACAATCACAGATACTTGGCTCTAGGCATCCATGCAGTATTGTGACTGTGCTTCCTTCCCTGTGGGCCTGGGTGGTTTACACTGCTCCTTTGCACTGGCTGCTTCTTCATCCTGGGATGCTTCTTCTTGATACATCCACGGCACTGACCCTCTTACACCTTTCATGTCAAATGCCACAGTTTCCTTGAGGCTTATGCTGGCCACCTTTCTTAAAATTGCAGGCTTCTGTCACCCCAAGGCACATCCACTTTGCTCTACCCTACTGTGTTTTTTCTTTATTCCACAGAACTTATGACCTCCTAACCTATTATATAATTAACTCATTCATTGTACCCACAGTCTCTTGTCTGCCTCATGTTACTAGAAGGTTAGGACAATAATCTTTCTTTTGTTCACTGATACATTTCACAGTTCTGGAATAGTGCTTTGTTCAAAGCAGGGGCTTCAAAAATATTTGCTGAATGAATGAATAAAGGCCTATCACAATATAACCCAGGGCTATATTTTTTATATAGCCTAGAATGAATACATACACACATATGTACACATATGCATGTGTGAATATCAAAATTATGCCATCTTAAGCTTTGATGTTCTATTATTAGTAATGCTAATTCTGACTGATTTCACAAGTGACTTGCTCTAATATTTTGGAACTACTTCTGCTAATTCTGATTGATTTCACAAGTATGACTTACTCTAATATTTTAGAACTACTTCCAAATGAATGTGGTAGAATTAAATAGTAAAAGTATGTTGTTCAGTGCTGATGGATCATGAAAGTTTTGGAAGATCTGGTTATGTAATTAAATAGATTACGTTCCAGTTTAAATGACTGCAACTCTAACATTCTAACACTTTATAACACTCTGACAACTTATAAAAATTCACAGTGTAACTATAGACAACTATAGTTATAACCAAAAACTATAATTATAAATAGAACTACCACTAATTAATCCTATAACTCTATCTTACTATACACATAATCGGCTTTAACTACAACCAACCACAAGTACACTAAACCTAAGTATAACTAACCACAACTCCAATTAGCCATAACTAGAAGCCACAACTAGTTCGTAGCCACAGCCAGTAACCACAACTAGTTATCAAGAACACATAGTAACCACAACTACATAGAGGCCACAAAACAGTAACTACAAAGTAGAAACCACGAGTACTTTGCACCCACAAAGCACCAATCATAAGTAGTTTGTAGTCACAAATTCACAACTACAATTTATCACCTTCAACATGGTAACCAGCACTAGTCAACAGTCAGAGTGAGTAACTACAACATTTTAGTAGCAACACATTGTAGCCATGACTAGTTAGCAGTGAGGAACTGGTAAGTACAAATTATTCTCAACCCAGCCATCCCAGCTAGTTAATGACCACAAACTAGAAAACTTCAACTAGTTAGTAGCCCAACATGGTAACCAGAACTAAATAGCAGCCACAAATTTGGCGTCAGTTACTAACCGTTAGCCAGTTAGTTAACTATGACTAGTTACCAGCCACAATCCAATAACTACCACTAGTTTTAGCCACAGCACAGTAACCACAAGTTAGTAATTGTGCCTAGTAACAATGGCTACTTAGCAGTTGTAAACCAGAAACTGCAACTAGTTTTCAGCTACAACCAACAACCACAACTAGTTAGTACTTATAACTATAATGCTAGCCATAATTGATTATAACTATAGCTGGTACCCATAAAAGGTAGCATTTGTAACCAACCATAACTAATAGTAACTAACCATATGACTACAAGTATAACTAAATATAACTATTACTTTTACCAACTTGAAAAAAAATCTGATGGTACAGAAACTGCCTACCTGAAGCTTGTTGGAAATATATTTAGATGCATTTGGTGTTAGGATATGTAGGAGTGTGAGGAAGAAGGGAATGTTGAGTGCTCTGGGAAAGCTGGATTGTCAATAGTGTGCATAGGTTCTGCTCTCCAGTTTATGCTCTTTAAGAAAGGCTGCTATTCTGGAGGCTACCCCTTGGGTAAAACAAAGGCAAAGTAGTCAACCTTTAGTCTGTGATTAGTTCAAGGCTAAGAGTTTCAGCTAGTGGGGCTGAAGCAGAAAGAATGACTGTTAGTTCTGGCGGCTCTGCCTTTGGAGCAGCCCATTCTTTTTTTCTTTACTTCTCTAATAAACCTGCTTTCACTTTCCTTAAAAAAAAAGAGAGAGAGAGAGAGAGAGAGAGAGAGAGAGAGAGAGAGAGAGAGAGAGAGAGAATGACTGTTAGTTCTAAGATTAGGGCCTGGAGAAATAACACAAATAAAAACTGACTGCTCATGTATGTAAGTTTAATTATTGTTTAAGAGATGAGTTTGGGGAGGTAATAATATCCGTTGAAAAGCATGTATCAACCCAAGAAGGCAGAACAGGGCATATATGTCACTGAGTGTTTTGTTGAAAGAGGTTTTTTTTTTATTTTTATTTTTATTTTTTAAGTAGCTAATGATGGAGAAAGAGAGTGAGATAGGAGCAAAGATTTGGTTCTATATGGGCATTGCTTTACTCAGCATAGAGCCACTTCAGATTACATTGGCTCTTTTCTATCCTGGGACTAGCTAAGCTTAGAACAAAAATGTCTTATGGGATTCTAATTATATTGGAGCACAGATAATCAATGGATCATCTGTTGGCCTACTCTTCAAAAGGTCCTACTCTTCAGAGTGACTTGACTCCCATTCAAGGCTGAATAGCACTGTGCTGACATTGATAAGTCCTCTGGAGAAGTTTTCTGAATGTGTGGGAAATCAGACAACTAGTGACTTTTACCAACTCATGTTACCTCTACCCTTCCTTTGTACCTATTATTATTCTGGAAGATGCTCTCACCCATGGTTATCAGGTAAACATTAAGTTGGGATAAAGTCATCCTCATACCACCAGAGTGAGCTTGTGGCAATAATATTTTATAGTGGGATGGCCACATTCTCTAACTCTATGTCCTAACCCTGTGTTAGGGTAGGTTGGGGTTTAGAATATGGAGTAATTCAGTGGTCACTGGTAGGAGTATCTGGGAAGTACCTAGGTTGTCTCAATCGTGCACTTGGAGTAAGGACTGCAGACCAGGTAAACCAATCACAAAGTTGTAAACATCTGGCCTGTGATTAGTTTAGAGAAGGAACTTGCAATGGCTTGGTAATAGAAGAGGCATGAGGTGGGCAGATGATAACAGACGAGGGGGAATGACAGCCAATCACAAAATTGTGGTCCGGAGGAGAGGAACCATATTTGATGGTGAAAGTGGGGAACAGTGATCAGAGATCAGGTGCACTTGAGAGGAGCTTCTTTTACTGTGTGTCATTGAGGAATGGAGTGGTGAGATAAGCCAGACCAAAGTGGGATCCCCCTGAGCCTGGGCAGTGGCTGCCATTATCCTACTTTCAGGTGTCACCCTGAGAAAGATAATATCTGATGGAAGTTAAAGAATGTGAGGTTTTTCAAAATAACAGAAGTGCCCTCTGTGCACCTGGAAGCAGTAATTTACATTATGTGACCACAAGAGCAGAAATTTGAATAATGCACACATATTCAATGCAAGGGACAGGAATGATTGTCTCACACAGTTGAAAGTTACCTGCCACTGGACATGCTTAAACAAAGGCCGAACAAGCAGCTTTCATGGATTCTGTAATCCAAGTTAAATGTTTGGATGAATGACATTGTATCCTTCTTCCTTCTTACTCTGAGATAATATGATCCTTATGTGGGGAAAATAATGAAATGATAGAGTCACTAAGGCAGCCATGTGAGAGTCACCAAATTCCATCCACGCTTCTCCATCCCATAGCACATTCTTATTCCTCTTGTTATTTGTTTTTTTACTAGCAGTGAGCACAGCTGATTACTCTCTACTTTCTGAAATACTACCACCACCTGACGTCTGGGACGCTGCTCTCTCCCGGTCTTCCTCCTCCCTTTCTGATGGCTTTTATTCCATCTCCCTTGCTGGATCCTCCTTATCTCCTCAGCTTGAAAACATTGAAGTGTCCAGGACTTGAATGTTTTCACTTTTCTACCATCCAAGTACTAACCAGGTCCAACCCTGCTTAGCTTCAAAGATCAGCTGAGCTAAGGCAGGTTCAGGGTGGTACAACTATAGACTGTTTTTACTTTTCTATTTACAGTTCTTATATATTGCCTCACCAAGGTGGCTTTATATGCCACCTATATTCTGATGCCTGCCCCCTCCCCAAGATTTATATCTTCTGCTTAGACCCCTGTGCAGAATCCCTGATTCACCTATTTAGCTACTCATTGAACATCTACAACAGGATGTCTGTTAGATATTGCAAAATTAATCTGTGTAAAACCAAAGACCTGATTTTCCCAGCTAAATCTGCTCCTTTCATGGGTTTCCTTATTTCAGAAAATTACACTGCATTCCCTTCATTGCTCTGGGCAAAAAATCTTGGACTCACCTTTCTTTTTTCTCTCTGACACCCCACATCAAACCCATTAGGAAATACCACTGCCTGAAATTGTATAATGTATCTGGAATATGACCACTTTATACTACACCCATTCATTTGCCATCAACATTCTTATAACAGGCTACAGAGCTCTATTCCATGTGTCACTATGCTCTGTGACCTCATATCCTATGACTTTCCTACCTAGTTTCATGGACTCTTGCAATATTAGTCTCTTGTTGTTACTCACAGACAATAGGCATGTTATTGCCTCACGGATCTTGTTTGCATTTACTGTTCTTCTATTTTGGAATGTTCTTTCTTTAGATATCTACATGGTTCGTTTATTCACTGCCTTTACATATTTACTGAAATGTCAGTGAGACCTTCTCAAGCTACCTCATCTAAAATTGCAGCTCCCACACCATCCTTCCTCTCCTTACTATATTTTTCTCCATAGCCTTTTGCACCATCATCTCACATCCTCTATATTCAACTTCTGTTAACATTATGTGTCTCCACTGCTAAAATGTAAGCTCCAAGAGAGTAAGGATTTTTGGCTATTTAGTTATTACTTTATCTTCAAGGCCGAGAAGAGTGCCTGGTGTATAGTAAGCACATAATGAATATTTAGTTAGAATCTAGATGTGGTTGCTAGAATAGAGACCCAAAGTTAAGAGTGGCTTAAACAAGATTAAAGTTTTTTTTTTCTTACATAACAGGATTTATGTAAGAAATTAATAGCTGCCGTGAGTGATACATAGGGTCAGAGACTCAGATTTCTTCTCTCTTATTATCCTCCTGTTTCTAATGCATTGAATCAGACAGCATGGTCCAATATGGCTCACCACTTTACTAAGTCTTTATTCCAGTGTGAAGCCAAGGGAAAAGAAGGAGGAGGTGACCCTTCCACTCACATCCCATTGTCCATAACTTTGTTACACTGTCACACATTGCTGGAAAGGAGGATGAGACTTAGAGCCTTTATTTCTGGGAAGCCCTATTTACAACTAAATCAGGGGTTCTTTTACTTCAGAAGAAGGAAAGAAGAATTAAAAAAAAAAACAGACGGGATTTGGTGATCAACTCGCAGCCTCTGGACTTCTACTCTTGCACCCATCAGTGATCTAGGTAGAATGGCCCAGGGGTTAATGAACATCCTTGAATCTGGGAGAGTACCTGGGTGTTTGTAATTCTTTTCTGCATCCTAGAAAGATTCCAAAATGGCTAATCAATATAAATTTAAAAGGAAAAAAGACACTTTAATTAAAGCATAAGACATTAATATCTTTTAGGCACAAAAGATATTCCCGGCCACAGGGCCCATGGCCTGAGCCTTTAGGCTTGTGGCAGTAGTGTACATAACGTTTTATCTCCTCTGGAAACAAGCAATGGGCTACCATCCAGGTTTCACCAACTTAGGATTTGCCTTCCTCTCTCTACCTTTCTGTCTCACGCATTGACATACTCTCCTCATGTAGCCCAACACAGGATATTCTGCCATAAGCAGACCCTGTTTGTCTCCCAGATGGGGCCTGGATGGTCCCTCTCTGCTCCCAGGGCACAAAACCTTTCCTAAAATTTGGCAATATTTTTAATCAGAGGTTTAAAATACTCTAATAATTTACATTTCTTTCAACTCTTTCCCCTGACATTTCTGTTTTGATAAAAGCATCTTTCTTTTCTTTTTTCCTGGAAATGAATTGTTCAATGGTTATGCTGCTCCCTGTTCACTTCAACCTCAGCCTGTTCCCAGTGAATTAATGTAATAACTCAAAATTTCATAAGTATTTTTAAAGGTATGTATGTGTGTAGGAGGGATTGAGACCTGTGATTTAAAATACCTACACCTACTCAGAAACATAGCATTATATTGGATTGAAATGGAAAAAACTGGCCAGACAAAACTGAAATTCCAGAGAGAGACTACAGTAAATTCACAAAGCATGTGATGATAGCTGCACTAGTTTACTACTGCTACTACAAATCCCAAAGGAAATCATTTTACATATTCATCATTTCTTATGATTCCATTTAATTATAATGTTGATGAGAGAACAGGGCCTACTTGGTGGTAAATACAGAAGGTTCAAAGTAAAAGTCATGAACTGTGATCAGCAATGTCCCTGTGTTATTAACCAAAATGTCAAGTTATCCTGGCAGTTTTATTTTTTATGCCTATGATTGAAGGACGACTCAAGGAAAAAAGTACAAAAGCTTCCTAAATGCGCATTTATCGGTTCTGGCAAAATCCTGTCCCTCCTACCTCGTTTCATAAACTAGTAGAACTCACTTCATTTAATAGGTTCAAGTAGTTTGAGTCAATGTGTCATTTGATACCAAAATAATCTTGACGACTGAATCACTGTAGTTGCAACCAAAAGCAACAAAGGAAAAGGATTGATTTTATGTTTTAGTAATAAAGGGGGTGCATGAAAATGTCCGATCTCTGGTATTATATACATACAAATAAGTTATAATGTTTTGTTATGCATGGCATTCGTGACCTCCAAAATGAATCAATAATGGAAAAATCTATTTGAAAATTTAGTTACTTTAATACTCTTTTTAAAATATTAAGCTCTCTCCTTTTCTTGCTCACTGGTGTGCTGACTAGGCATGTTCTTTCCTGCATTGTCTTGCCACTGCTACTGTTTTGGTTCTTTTTATCTGCTGCTATACTTACCTTGTTCTGCCTGCTACGCTGTGTGTGTGTGTGTGTGTGTGTGTGTGTGTGTGTACACACGCACGCATGTGCGTGCCTACATGCAACAAGGAAGAAATCTGGTTACCTACAGAACATTTCTCAGATTTCCCTGCTTTACCCTATGCGGCTCTTAGCTCTTTCCTGTATGTTAGTCTATGGTCCTGCTCTGGAGAAAGGGGGCTGGTTTCTTTGTAGGGGGCTAAAATACCTTAATTCCCTTGTGAATGAGGAAAGTTACAGCTTTTTGAGTTTTCCCACAGTATAGGTTGCCTGAAATGTAACGAGCTAATCATTTTATGGTGGTGCAACTTATATCCAAATTAGCAGTGTCCAGTTACCCATCATGCCTCCATGCATTTTCTATCAGCTGTCCACCTCACCACACATAAGGCTGTTGTGTGAAACTGGAGCAAGAGCTTCCAACATAAAGAGAAAATAACACAGCAAGGAAAATAAAGCTGGTCAGGCGAGCCCCATATTCTCATGAGGACATGCCACTTCCAGAGCCAAATGTGTAGGTTTTGATTTTATTCCAGAAATTTCTGCTGCTGCCTTCAGAAGCCTAATACAGATTTGAAGATGGACGTGCTTTTTGCATCCACCTTCAAATTATTTTGTTCTTGCTCAGGCTTTCTCTGCAAAAATTAGAAAAGCTCTTAATAACATTTTGTGACTTGAAGAAGGTAATGACACATGATGTGGGGCTTATAATTCATGATGAGGCCACTGTGTACTCAGTTGTTTTTCTGTTAAAAAGTGGCATCAACTGACAGAAATGTATGTTCATAGAGGCTTTAGAGAAACTGGAATAAAGTGATGAAATACCATGCTGTTATTCCATTTACTTGTTATTTGTCAGTAGTTCTTGACATATTTCATGCATTCTGCATGAATGTGATAAATATTTTGACTACACAGATTCTTTATAAGTTATAATTTTCTTTTTAAGTACATGTAAATATAATTTTAAAATTTTAATAATTATATTAAATACAACTATTTGCAATTTAATTATCCTTCGGCATGCACAGAAGGAGTTTCTCTAAAATATTATAGAATTAAATTTATACATACCAAGACAGATGCTCAATATGTCTTGGCAGCTCATCACTGACCCCTTAAAAATTTTCCAGTTTTTAGAGCCAGGTGTGGTGGCTCACGCCTGTTATCCCAGCACTTTGGAAGGCTAAGGTGGATGGACCCCTTGAGCCCAGGAGTTTATAACCACCCTGGCCAACATGGTCAGACCCCTTCTATACCTAAAGTACAAAAATTAGCCAGGCATGGCAGACACCTGTAATTTCAGCTACTCTGGAAGCTGAAGTCAGAGAATTGCTGGAGCCAAGGAGGTGGAGGCAAACCTAAGTAAAAAGAACAAAGCTGGAAGCATCATGCTACCTAACTTCAAACTATACAACAGGGCTACAGTAACAAAAACATGATGGTACTGGTACAAAAAATGGGCACTAGACCAATGGAACAGAATAGAGAAATCCAGAAATAAGACTGCACACCTACAACTATCTAATGTTTGACAAACATGACAAAAACAAGCAATGGGGAAAGGACTCCCTATTTAATAAATGATTGGGATAACTAGTTAGCCATAGGAAGAAGATTGAAACCAGACCCCTTCTTATACCATATATAAAAGTTAACTCAGGAGGGATTAAATACTTAAATGTAAAACCAAAAACTATACAAATACTGGTAGACAACCTAGGCAACACCATTCAGGGCATAGGCACGGGCAACGATTTTATGAAGACAATGACGAAAGCAATTGCAATAAAGCAAAAAATGGGATCTAGTTAGACTACAGAGTTTCTGCATAACAAGAAAAACTCAACAGAATAAACAGACCACCTACAGAATGGGAGAAAATTTTTGCTAACTATACATTCAACTAAGGTCAAATATCCAGCAACTATAAGGAACTTAAACAAATTTACACAAAAAAATACCCCACCAACAACCACATAAAAAAAGTGAGCAAAAGACATGAACAGATACTTTTCAAAAGAAGACATACAGCCAGGTGTGGTGACTCATGCCTGTCATTACAGCACTTTGGGAGGCCAAGGCATGTGGATCACCTGAGGCCAAGAGTTCAAGACCAGCTTGACCAACATGGTGAAATGTCCTCTCTACTAAAAGTACAAAAATTAGCTAGATGTGGTGGTGGGCGCCGGTGCCTGTAATCTCAGGTACTCAGGAGGCTGAGGTAGGAGAATAACTCGAACCTGGGAGGCGGAGGTTGTGGTGAGCTGAGATCATGCCACTGCACTCCAGCATGGAGCCTAGGTGACAGAGTGAGACTCCATGTCAAAAAGAAAAAAAAAGACATACATGTGGTCCACAATCAGATGATAAATCACTGATCATTAGAACCATAGAAAGCAAACCTGGAAAACTGCAAGGAGATACTATCTCACACCAGTCAGAATGGCTATTATTAAAAAGGCAAAAAATAACAGATGTTGGCAAGGTGTGGAGTATAAGAAATGCTTAAACATTGTTGGTGGGAGTGTAAATTAATTCAGCCATTGTGGAAGATGGTGTGGCTATTCCTCAAAGACAGAAATACCATTCAACCCAGTGATCCCATTGCTGTGTGTATACCCAAAGAAATATAAGTAATTCTACCATAAAGACACATGCATGCATATGTTTGTTGCAGCCCTATTCACAATAGCAAAGACATGGAATACCCATGAATGATAGATTGGATAAAGAAAATGTGCTACATATACACCATGGAATATTATACAGCCATAAAAAGTACAAGACCATGTTCTTTGCAGGGATGTGGATGGAGCTGGAGACCATTATCCTTAGCAAACTAAAATAGGAACAGAAAACAAAATACCCTTTGTTCTCACTTACAAGTGGGAACTAAATGATGAGAACACATGAACACATAGAGGGAACAACAAACACTGGTGCCTTTTGTAGCATGGAGGCATGAAGGCATGGAGGGTGGGAGGAGGGAGAGGACCAAAAAAAAAAAAAACTAATGGGTCTAATGGGTACTAGGCTTAATACCTTGGTGAGAAGATAATCTATACAACAAATTCCCATGATACAAGTTTACCTATGAAACAAATCTTCACTTGTACCCCTGAACTTAAAATAAATGTTAAAAAGAGTCATATATATATATGTATTATATATGCACTACTCTGGCACTGCTGGTGGAAGGGTAGGAGTGGTGTCAATAATTCAAGCCTGTTTCTCTACCTCTTCAATGCCTCTTTCAGGGATATGAAAATAAAACCGAGCACTGTGAGTGCTCACCTGATTTTTGTTTCTTATGAAGTTGCCTTTTTTGTGTAGATATTTGTTAATTTTGTGTCCTTGTGAGGGGGCCAACCAGTGGAGCCTTCTATTCTGTCATCTTCCTCTGCTATAAGTTCTTTCCGTGTCTCTGTTTCACCAAATTAAAAATTAAAACGTGATTTCCAGAAGCTTACGCAGTCCTACAATTCAATAAATATGTGCCACTTACTACACCATGTTACCATATTCAAATTCACATTACTCAATATACATTTGACAGTGATGTTGGAGGCGGAAAACTGAGCAGACGGGGTAGCCCAGTAGCTCACAGGAAGTGGCTGAGACGCAAGAAAACCCACAGAGGAAAGAGTCACCAAATGACTCACTAAAGTAGTGGTCGTTTTCTTTATCTTGCTTTGTGCTTGTCACTGGTGGAAAGTTATATCCCTAAGGAGCTACTGTGAGAGACAGAAGCTCAGGTAAAGAATTGCCTGGTCTGGAAAGGTGACATTTTTACTAAACTGATCAAGGAAAGGTGCCTCAAAATTGTGAAGTATTAGAATAAGCAGTGCTGTAATGAGAAATCTAGGCAGCTTAACATAGGAGCAAGAAAACCCAGGATTCAGTTTGAAACTAAGACACTTAACTTCTTTGAACGTCTATTTCCTTTTGTAAAATGGGAGTAATACCTAATTTGCAAGATTGTTGTGAGAATTACAAATGATTAAAGTCTCTAATATAGTGTCTGGTACATTGATTATTCCCATGAGAAAGTAGCTATTCTTTAAAACCATGCCAGAGACTCTACAAGAAGCAGAAACAACATGGGAAGCATAAGAACCCATTCTAGGAGGTTACTAAAAAGAAAGAGCTGATTAAATAATACCACTGACATCAGAGAAAGTGAAAGCTGTGTCTTAGAGCAATTTGTTTTCTGAGCTTTCTACTTCAGTTGTATATTTTAGTCAATCTAGCAGTTTATTTATAGGATCATCTTTATACGGTTTTCTGGTTCCCTCTTGCAACTAGCACTTCAGGCCAAGCACACCATTAGCAGTACAAAAGTGCCTGAAGTTGCCTCAGTAACTGTGCCCTTTACTAATGGCTGCTGCAGTATATCTGCTTCAGTTTTCTAGTTATCCACCCAACATCATGAGGCCTGACAATTGACATGCATTTTGGAGGTTTACATGATGTGACCCTCTAGTATTTATGTCCTCTTAACACTTAGTGTTTATCTGACCTCTTGCCCAAACCCATTTAATGAGTTCAAATTTCTTTCTGTTCCCCTCAGTTCCATTGGTGCCTACAGTCCAACATGGCACTGAGATAGTAAATTGATCCAACTAACTTTAAACACCTGAGTCACAAACTGGTTCAACCTCCAGAAGTCAATGGCAAACAAAAACACTAAGAGAGGATGACTTATTATTAGGCCAGTGGTAAAAAAAAATTGGTACAAGCTTTGGTTTTATCTTTGCAACCGTTCTATTATCACTCCAGTAAATTATAGAGTTTTTCTGCATGAGCAAAATGGGTATGTTGTTCTCATTTGACTCTTTTAACTAGAAATCTCACTCAAAATAGGCTCTTAAATAAGCCTGTTTGAACCATTTATAAAAAAGACGTAAGAGCATCATTTTGTCATATATATCTACTCACTTCCATTTTTCTATGTAGGAGCTAATTTGAGATATTTCTTTATAATTTAACAACAAATTTTTGATGTGGACTTTTTAGGTCATTTATAATACATTTATTCTCAAATAGAAAAACGTTACTCACTGCTTATACTACATTTCTCTTCAGAAATAATGTCTGCTGATCCTAGGAAAAAATGGCTTGGATTAAGATGGAAAAGAGAAGAGCAGTCAGAGACATTCAGATACTGAACTGATACGATCACTATGTCTTTGCATTACTACAAAACAGTATTGCATTCTTTGCTAGGCCTTCGTATTCTCCTGTTGAAGATAAACAACGTCATAGAACATCAAACAAGGCCACTCTTTGACCATGATGGATCAAGACAAAAAGACAATTTCATAATCATTACTGAACATAAGCAAAACCCAAACATTGTCCAAGTTAAAAAATAGCAAACATTCCTATCCTGGATGATATGATTGACTGATGCTTCTTTACTAATTACAGCTTTAGCCTCACTCTGGTCTACCTTTCCTATAGATTAGATTTATAAACTATCCAGTCATAGAATTAGTGCACCTCCCAACAGCATCAAACCCAGAGCATAACCCTTATTCCTTAAATCTTCCTCAAAATAATCTAATGTGAGCACAAATTTTATAAGTTCTTTCTATACTAAGTCCTTTCTATGGTTCCATTCTTCCTTCCTGCAGTGAGTGATAAATACAACTTAACTAATTACTTATTCCTTATGGTCTTTGTTTGAAGGGCGTTGACAGAAATGGAGGTTATCCTAAGATTTAGCTGATGTACTACTTTCTCCTTTGAACTCAGTCATAATATGGATATCGGAGTTCCATGTCTTTCTGTTTGATATTCCACCTTGCCCATGGCTAAAAAGCAAACTCATGAATTGAGGTCTAATATTTCACTGAAGATCTTCAACAGTAGGTTTTATTTTATTTTCCTAGAAATACAATAAGGTCTCTTGGAGTAGTTATGTTATGTGATGAGACGTGTATTATTCCTTGATAAATTGTTTTGAAGCTTTGTAATACATGCTCCTGGAGTCTGTCTGCTGTTCTAATGTCTTGAATGTTATTTGTCCATAATAATAAAAGTCCATGGAAAGAAGACACGTAGTCCAGCAAATCATCCTTGACCTGGTTCCAGGGAAGGAGAAATTCAGAATTTATCCTCTAACAAGGGTCTTTGGGACAAAGATTATCAGGGGTCATCATTATGAAATCTGAAAAGGACCTCCTCCTCAGTCTTGCCATTGTGTTCCAGAGAATTGTTCTATTTAGTTTCAACTTCCCAGAATGTGGTTTTATTTGGCCCCTGATTGGCGATGACCTACCTTTAGCTAAACACTGGATTCACTAAGTTACAAAAACACTGTTCTTACAGATAGTTCAGTTTTCACAGGATATTCTACTTCTAAAACTATGCCTTTTACAAGCTGAATGCCTACTTCCTTTGTGTTTTCTTATTATAAGCCTAATTGTATGCTTATTTTTCTAACTGGAACCATTTCAGCAGGGACAAGGTAGAGTAGTAGTAGCCACTTTGGGGGAGCATTTGACATGACCAAAATTGTTCATGTTGTTGTACTGGAGCGAGCATAGAAAGTCAACAGCAAAACAAAAGTATGCCAAATTGCAGGGTCTTTATTGCCGGCAGCAATGGAGGACTCGCGTCTCTCCAACCCGTCGCCCCGAGAAGAGGGTGTCAACACCTTTTATGCCCGTAAACAACCTCGAGGGTGAGGGTGAGGGGTGGGGGTGGGGGTGGGGGTGAGGGGCTTCAGACATTCCAAGGGCCAGTGGATTCTGTAAATCACCTCCTTGGCGGAGATGAGGGTGAGGGACTATGGCCATTCCGAGGGCCAGGGGACTTTGGGACATTCCAATTGTTATTTAAGTGGTTTACAGAAGTCAAGATAAGCGTTAGTTTACACATTGCCTGGGTATGGGTGGAAGTTACAGACCGCAGTTACTTATTACAAGTTTCAGGGACCAAGATGGCGTGGGTTTGGACTGCTTGCCTGTCACATTAGGGTTACAGAGAGAAGTTTCAGCAGAAAGCTGTGTATGGTTGAGGTAAGCAGTTTTATGGGGTTTTTACCATGTCACAATGTGAAGAGTGCCTTAGAATAAAAGCAAATAAACTCTCGTGAGGAGACTGTCTGTCAGGTTTGTCTAAAAGAGACATCATTTTGTTTATTGTGACAGACTTACTGTTTTTTTCCTGTACATTAAAGATTGATAAGTGTTGGCTTTTTAAATGTATGACTTAAAATTGTCAAGGGCCCAACTCATGTCAAAACTGGCTGTATGATATTCTCTTTTATATGTGTATATGTCAGATCTCTTTTTCTACATCTCAACTTTCTTCCTTCTGTTTGCAGAAATAACATAATCAGGCTTTTACAATGATAATTTCATATTTATCTGAAACTTCCTTCCTGTCGTAATAATTTCGTATTCATCTGGAGTGAAACATCTTTTCTTTCTCCTCTCTTATGAAACCTTGATTATATGATCAAAAATAATTCATTTGTTTTTATGCACTCTTAAGATTATGTAATCTAGATCATCAAAATTGTCAAAAAATGAAAGCAATAAAGCAAGGATATTAAACTGTGTTTCTTTTTGTAGACACTGAACAGTATATATACATGATAGCCTTTGTTACTATAGCTACAAGATAAATAAGAAAGGACTTTAGTTTCAAGATAAAATTAGACATTTGGCATAATTTAGGGTTTTCATAATATTAGCTTTCCGTGTACAAATAATGTTAGCAAAATATTTTGGTTCATTCAAGATCAGGGTTAATTTCCTTGCAATTCAAATATTCTGTAATTCCCACATTGATTTAATGAGTTTAAAAAGGTTATTTTCACAAATTGTTTAAAATTTAAAAATATGTATAAAATTAAGCAATTATTTATAATCATGGACATATTTTTTAAATGTTTAATTATATGAAATTCCAGACAATTTAAAAAGTAGATACAAATACTGGTTACTACATATTTTAATTGTTATTTCTTAAAATGACAACAGACGAAATAGGTTAACAATAAAAATACAAGTGATTTTAGATGATATCTTTGTCTGTTGGCGTTGCTATAAGGGAATACTCCAGGCTGGGTAATTAATTTATTTTAAAAAGAGGTTTATTTGGCTCAAGGTTCTGCCAGTATCCGCTTCCAGTGAAGCCTCAGGAGCTTTCACTCATTGCAGAAGGCAAGCAGAGCAGTGTATAGAGAACGCATGGCAAGAGAGAAGCAAGAGGGAGCAAGGGGAGGGATGCCACATTTTTTTAACAACTAGTTCACACGTGAGCTTATACAGTGAGAACTCACTCATTGCCATGGGGACGGTGCCAAGCCATTCATGAGGGATTCTACATCATGACCCAAATACCACTCACTAGACCCATCACCCAACATTGAGGATCACACTTCAACATGAAATTTGAAGAAACAAACATCCAAACTATATCAGATGATATTTGAAGCACCCATATATGTGTGTATGCATGCATGTGTATATTTGTTATTGCCTCTACAAAATTGCTAAAATAATCCAAAATATTTATTCATGGAAAAATAAACAGCAAAATATTTCTTAACTTTTTTTATTCGCTACTATTACTTGGTCTAAAGAAAAAAAAAGTTGATTATGTTGGTTAAAGATTACAATTACCATAAAGCATTAATTATTCTAGGTCAATAATTATAGAAAAATATAACTATATATACAAGGCAATCAATATCAGTTTCTTTTTCATAAAGGTTGTCGTAGATTCAGAAGGTGAATCTAATACAACATATAGATTTATTTAGTATTTTGAGAAATTATATTTTAAAAGCCATAGTTAAAAGCTTTTAAATTTTGCATATTTATACACGTATATATATATGTGGTACCTAAATGCATACATATCAAACTATATGAACAAAGTGTTTACTACAAATTGTCCATGTATCATATACAAAATTTCAAAATTGAGACAGAGTACTCAGATTATAAACCAAAGATAGAGAAAGTTTCAAGGGGAAATAAGGCTGTTTATGGATCAAAGAGCAGAGAAGCCTAGAAAAATAAGAACTAAAAATATTGCGTTCTTGCAATATGATGGGAACTGGTGATATTTGAAAATGCAGATTCATTACAGTGATAGGAGTTGAAATAGCACTGAATTGTGGAGTATGTGGGAAATAAGAACGTGTAGATAAAATACAAATTTATCTTTCTAGGGCTGGGCATGGTTGCTCATGCCTGTAATAGTAGCAGTTTGGGAGGCCGAGGCATGTGGATAACCTTAGTTCAGAAGTTTGAAGCAAGCCTGGGCAACATGGCAAAAGTCCTCATCTCTACAAAAAATAAAAAAATTAGCCAGGCTTGGTTTTGTGTGCCTGTAGTCTCAGCTACTCAGGAGGCTGAGGCAGGAGAACTGCTTGAGCCTGAAAGGCAGAGGTTTCAGAGAGCCAAGAGACTGTACCACTGCACTCCAGCCTGAGTGACAGAGACCCTGTCTCAATTAAATAAAGATAGATATAGATAGATAGATAGATGATAGATAGATAGATAGATAGATAGATAGATAGATGATAGATGATAGATTAGATAGATAGAGAGACAGGAGATGATAGACAGACAGACATACATATATATGTGTGTGTGTGTTTCTAAAAGATACTTTGATATTAGGAAGGTAGAGAAAGCATAGTAGGTAGAAGGAGATATCAAATTTACAGTGTAAATAGTATTAATTATTGCTCCTTCGGGCTAATATAAAAATGTAATTATGAGACCTATTCAAAATCCCTTTTCTGCTTATATGAGATATACCTGATAATATAAGTTCATCTTTATATAAAAATTCAGAATTTTGATCATCTATATCGCAATATACAGTTTACAAAGTACCATTACACCTAAAAAGTGTCTTAAGATATTGGAAGGAGTTGAGTAACTTCTTCGTCACTGTGTTCTGGCTCCAGTTTTGGAGATGACATTTTGTATTGTAGACCCCAAATATATGAGACAGGTCTCAGTCAATATAGAAAGTTCATTTTGCCAAAGTTAAGCATGTGTGTCCATGACACAGCCACAGCAGGTTTGAGCGCATGTGCCCGAGGTGGTCAGGGCACAGCTTGGTTTTACATGTTTTTATGAAGATATGAGACATCAATCAATATATGTAGTAAGATGTACACTAGTTCAGTCCAGAAAGGTGGGACAACTCAAAGCAGAGAGGGACCTTCCAGGTCATAGGTAGATAAGAGACAAACAGTTGCATTTTTTTTTTTTGAGTTTCTGATGAGTCTTTCCAAAGGAAGCAATCAGAATTGCATTTATCTCAGTTAAAAAAGGGATGACTTTAAAAATAATAGAGTTCTATTAAAACTGCTTTTACTTGTATCCTTTTCAAAAGATGGTTTTATAATTAGCATAGGACTCTGACAGGTGCTCTTGAATGCAGGTTTTGGAGATGGTGACACTAGAATAGAGAAAAATCTTCCAAGAATCCCATGGAGAGCTGCAATGTCCATGAATATCAAGCCAAACAGTCAAGTAGTTCCCAGCCTTGACTTTTCCCTTTAGCTTAATAATTTTGGGGGCCCCACGTTTATTTTCCTTTCACAATTTTCCCCATTTTTTTTCTAAAATCTATTGGAGTAAGCATTTTAGAAGAAAATAAGTCCTTGGTCTCAAGTTTCCTCTGGTCTCTCATGGCCAGATAAGATAGTTTATTCCTATATGGCTAGGTCATCCCATGTTACTAGGAAAGCTCATTTTCAGCAGGTTGTGAAGTCTCACGTTCTACAAAGAGAAAATAGGGGGAGGAAAGGAAAAAAACAACAACAAACAAGCAAAAAAGAATAATCCTGGAAAATCGATACAGGCCGTATTACTCTGAAGTCCATGCATCAGTAGGAAGATATGAAAGTGGCTTAGGTATGTAAATATGGTGCTGTTATTTTCTTCTGAAATTTAAATTGGCCCATTTCAGTTCACAGGGCTTTAAGAAAACAGAGCTTGAACTCCCGACCTCAGGTGAGCTGCCCGCCTTGGCCTCCAAAGTGCTTGGATTACAGGCGTGAGTCACCACTCCCAGCCACAGAGTGTAGGGTGAAGCGGAGGAAGGCAGCAAAACACACTGCCACGTGTGTACCTATGCAACTATCTTGCATATTCTGCACATGTACCCCAAAATCTAAAATGCAATTAAAAAAAAAAGAAACCAGAGCTCAGTTTTCAGTGATTTCAAATTATGAAAAAAGGCACAAAAAAGAAAGAAAAAAGGAAAAATACTATTTTGGAGTCTTGTAGTCAGGGAAATTTTAAAATTCAGTCCAAACTGAAGAAAATAATAAAAATTTAGAAATCTTAGGCAAGACTAGAATCTAAAAACAGGTGTCCTGTAGTTTATTTTGAAACATAATTTCTAGCTCCAGTCCCTTTTTCACTAAAGACAAATTACAGAAAACATTCATTTGCAAAATAAGTTTTAGTCATATTATACTTGGCTGCAATATTTGCGTAAGGTCAGCAAGAATAATTATTTGTCATATAGTCCCCTCCTTTTTAAAAATTAGTTTGCTAGAACTTTATTTTATAAGGAATCCCAGATTCAACTTAAATGCCTTAAGCCCAACCTATACCTATAAATACCATATGACATGAGTGAATTTCTCATCTAGAAGTCCCATGAATTTCACCTGGACCTGTCAGAAAGTGAAATTTTTTACCTACCACAGGTCAGGAACCTATACAGGAACTGTGTAGACAAGATATCATACCAGCTTTCCCAAGGGGCTTTTAGTGGCTCTATGAGTAAACTTTGATTCCTTAAAGGAGTCTGTGTCTGATATTATGCCAGTTCAGTCGAAACCCTGGCAAAATAACCAGTGTTTCCAATTGTGTCCTGTTACAAAACAAAACAGTTTCTTATTGCACTTATGCAAATAACCATGTTGCTATAAGTTAAGAATGCTCACAACTAGTTTCCAAAGTTTGAAGAAATTATGCAGGAAAAAAATATGCTCCAAATGTTGTTTATAGCAGTATCCTTTACTCAATTGTTAACAGCTGTAAATACCTCAAAAGAAAAGTTTTATTGGCTCTGAAAAAACAAAGAAAGGATCAGCAACATTTTCAGCAAAAAGTCATAAAGGGGTATTTCAGTCTTCTATTAGTTCAGTCCATGCAGTTACCTCCTGTTTTGCTTGATATTCATGAAAATTTCAGCTCTCCATGGGAGTCTTGGAAGTTTTTTTCTCTCTTCTAGTGTCACAGTCTTCAAAACCTGCAATCAGGAGCACCTGTCAGATTCCCATGCTGATTATAAAACTGTCTTTAGAAAAGAATAAAAGTAAAACAACTGTGGATGACAAAAGCCTTAAAAGAGTCATAACTAAAGACACAATTGACGAGGAAAATTGGTTAGTTCTATGGCATACAGAAATTTAACATAATAATCATAATTACTTAGATTGGTACAAAAGTCATTACAGTTTCTTTCCATGAAATATAATGGCAAAAACTGCACTTATTTTTCACTAACCTGTACTGATAACATATGCTAAAACATATCAGCATCATAAGAATTTCATACAATTCTGGAACATACACTAATGATACATTTTAATGAATATAATCCAAAGAAGGTCAAATAATATTTCATATTTAATAATACTTCCTGTATATGACTTCATTATATCCAATAAGCTGAATATGTCTCTTTTGGACTTCAGGGAACTAATATCAAAACTTAATAAGGACCTAAGCTACAATTTGACTTTGGAAAGTTTGTCAAATATAAAAAGTTTGAAACACTTGGTATTATAATATAGGACCACTGGTCATTGTAAGATAGGTCATTCATATAGTCAAAGTGATAACTCAAAGATTACCCCCAAAAAAAGTGAACACCTTTATTCTTTGAGAGAAAAGACTTAAGTTTTCAAGCAATAAGCCCTAATAAAAACAGCATGAGGCAAATTAAACTTGTTTTTCAAAATTTTATAAACTATAAAATTTTAATCATCTTATACCATGACCCATAAGCCTTTTTGTAACTTGTATAACCTTTTTTAAGGAGTAAGTTAATACTTCAAGAAAACCTTGTTAATCTGACACAGGGGTCCATATGCTGGT
Organism: Callithrix jacchus; assembly: GCF_049354715.1. Taxonomy (NCBI): domain Eukaryota; kingdom Metazoa; phylum Chordata; class Mammalia; order Primates; family Cebidae; genus Callithrix; species Callithrix jacchus. The sequence continues at coordinate 143,089,116 of NC_133524.1, forward strand.
CTTGAATCAGTGCACTTTTGACAGTAATGGTTAATTTATAGAGAAATTGAACATAGTTTATCTCTCAAAATCGACCCTTGCAATCTCACATGCCCACCTCTTTATGATAATACCTGGGCCTTGAGGAATTGAATAGTTTTGATTTATGCCCCTGTGAATCATGAACACAATTTATTCTAATTGGCATCTTCTACCAGTTCAAAGAATGGGCTTTAATTGCTGTCAGTGTTTAAGATTTTGCAGAAATTGGTGTACTTTTTAGACCCAGAAGTCAAAGCCCCATAGCTTAATGGCACAACAGCTTTAAAAGCATATACAGAAAGTTACACAGATGTAATAAGTGTGATTACAATTTTTTATATCTTAGTTTTCTTTAAGCAAACAAAGCTTAGTAATAATGACATTGGGATTATTTTGATAAAGTATAAGATCTGTTTATTAGGCCATTACCCAAAGGCAAAGGAAAAGACCTTCTGCAGTCCTACTTCTGTTCCCTATTGGGAATATTATATTGATATTATGTTGGCAGGAGACATTTCCTTTAGACCTCTAAGATAAAACTTTTTTTTATATCAGGCTACCACAGTTAGAACCAAAAAGGGGGAAAATTTTTTACAGGAGCTAAAAATGAGTTGAAGAATAGACTTATTCTTTCAGTCCTTTTAAAAGGAGAGAGAAAGCTAAAAACAGTGAGGTACAATAAAATTTAAAATTTGCTTTAAATATTATAACATCTTGTAATTTTTTAAGATTAAAGCAATACCTTAAAAAAATTTATAGTTTGAACCAATTCTTTAGTGTAAGTGGTTTTTTACTAACCAAAACACAATCTCTAGAAAGACCATTATCATTTCCCTTTAATTATAGACAACTTGATCACAAATAAAGCTTTTTTTTTCCCAAAAGTTCTCTTGCCATAACTAACACAGACCATTCATGACATGACTGAACTTTCTGGTTTGTCCTGAACATCCCTGTTTCATTTTCTTTTTCTTTTATTTTTTTTATTGCATTTTAGGTTTTGGGGTACATGTGAAGAACATGCAAGATTGTTGCATAGGTACACACGTGGCAGTGTGATTTGCTGCCTTCCTCCCCATCACCTATATCTGGCATTTCTCCCCATGCTATCTCTCCCCAACTCCCCACCCCCGCTGTCCCTCCCCTATTTCCCCTCGACAGACCCCAGTGTGTGATGCTTCCCTCCCTGTGTCCATGTGTTCTCATTGTTCAACACCCACCTATGAGTGAGAACATGTGGTGTTTGATTTTCTGTTCTTGTGTCAGTTTGCTGAGAATGATGGTTTTCAGTTTCATCCATGTCCCTACAGAGGACACAGACTCATAGATTTTTATGGCTGCATAGTATTCCATGGTGTATATGTGCCACATTTTCCCTGTCCAGTCTATTGTCGAAGGGCATTTGGGTTGTTTCCAGGTCTTTGCTACTGTAAACAGTGCTGCAATGAACATTCGTGTGCATGTGTCCTTATAGTAGAACGATTTATAGTCCTTTGGAAATATACCCAGTAATGGGATTGCTGGGTCAAATGGAATTTCTCTTTCTAGGTCCTTGAGGAATCACCATACTGTCTACCACATGGTTGAACTAATTACACTCCCACCAGCAGTGTAAAAGTATTCCTATTTCTCTATATCCTCTCCAGCATCTGTTGTCTCCAGCTTTTTTATTGATCACCATTCTAACTGGCGTGAGATGGTATCTCAATGTGGTTTTGATTTGCATTTCTCTAATGACCAGTGATGATGAGCATTTTTTCATATGTTTGTTGGCTTCATGTATGTCTTCTTTTGTAAAGTGTCTGTTCATATCCTTTGCCCACTTTTGAATGGGGTTGTTTGTTTTTTTCTTGTAAATCTGCTTTAGTTCTTTGTAGATTCTGGATATCAGCCCTTTGTCAGATGGGTAGATTGCAAAATTTTTTTCCCATTCTGTTGGTTGCCATTTCACTCTAATGACTGTTTCTTTTGCTGTGCAGAAGCTTTGGAGTTTGATTAGGTCCCATATGTCTATTTTGGCTTTTCTTGCCAATGCTTTCGGTGTTTTGGTCATGAAGTCCTTGCCTATGCCTGTGTCCTGAATGGTTTTGCCTAGATTTTCTTCTAGGGTTTATATGGTGTTGGGACTTATGTTTAAGTCTTTAATCCATCTGGAGTTAATTTTTTTTTAAAGAAAGAAAAAGAGAAAGGGGGTGAGAGAACAGGAATCTTGTTCTATTGCCCAGGCTGGAATGCAATCTAAAAATAGGTATTAAAAACCTCTTTTATGCCAATAATTGTACTTAACAACAGAGACTGAAAGGAATAAGGTAAGAAAATAACAGAAAAACAGCCAACCAATATTTCATTTAAGTCTGTGAAATGCTATGCAAATGCTGAAGAGTGATTTACTTCCAATTATGTGGTCACTTTCAAAATAGGTGTAATGTGATACTGAGAAAAATGTATGTTCTGCAGACCTGGGGTGAAGAATTCTATAAATATTCACTGAGTTCATCTGGAGTTAATTTTATTGTAAGGCGAGACCCCTTCGTCTCAGCCCAAAATCTCCTGAAACTGATAAGCAACTTCAGCAAAGTCTCAGGATACAAAATCAATGTGCAAAAATCACAAGCATTCCTATACAGCAACAACAGACTTAAAGAGAGCTGAATCAAGAACAAACTGCCATTCACAATTGCTACAAAGAGAATAAAATACCTAGGAATACAACTAACAAGGAACGTAAAGGACCTCTTCAAGGAGAACTACAAACCACTGCTCAACGAAATAAGAGAGGACACAAACAGATGGAGAAACATCCCATGCTCATGGTAAGGAAGAATCAGTATTGTGAAAATGGCCATACTGCCCAAAGTAATTTACAGATTCAATGCTATCCCCATCAAGCTACCAATTACTCTTGTCACAGAACTGGAAAAAACCACCTTAAACTTTATATGGAACCAAAAGAGAGCCCACATAGCCAAGTCAATTCTAAGCAAAAAGAACAAAGCTGGAGGTATCATACTACCAGACTTCAAACTATACTACAAGGCTACAGTAATCAAAACAGCATGGTACTGGTACCAAAACAGAGATATAGACCAATGGAACAGAACAGAGACCTTGGAGGCAACACCACATATCTACAACCATCTGATCTTTGACAAACCTGACATAAATAAGCAATGGGGAAATGATTCCCTGTTTAATAAATGGTGCTGGGAAAACTGGCTAGCCATATGCAGAAAGTGGAAACTGACACCTTACACAGCCCTGTTTCTTAAACAACCACTTATTTTTATCTAGGAAAAAAATTACCATACATGATTCTTTCTCATACAAAATTTTTTTTCTTTAAACTTTCTTACCCCAAATACTTCTTTATTTCTCTAACTTTCTTGCATCTGTCTTATTTCCTGATTCTTTTCATATTATTTTGTATATAACCTTTGAATAAGCTTGGAATTACAAAAAATTATTCACCCTTTAAAAAGGACATGCTTTTTAGAAGGTTTTCCTATAATATTTTTATTGGAAAAGATCCAATTAATGAAATGTCTTTTAATTTAACATAACTTTAGATTCTAAATTATAAAGTTTGTCTGCAAATATTTATCCCATTACATTTACCTAATTATTTTAATAGTTTACCCATGAAAACTATAATAGTCATCACCTAAAATTATGAATTTTATAATTTTAATTATTAAAATGATATAGAATTATATCATTTTATATAAAATATATATTATATTTTATATAATATATATCATCTTATATAAAAATATATAGAATTATAGTTCTACCATCACAGAACTATGAGACATTGTGAGAGAGCTGACTTAATTGATTCCATCTTGCTTCTAACCTCTAAGCAGTCCTTGCTCATTCCTGGATGTAGGCTGAACTGATGATGGAAGAAAGTAGTTTATAGTTTAGCTTTTAAGCAAAGATACTAACAGTCTTTTCCCAAAACAAACCCCATTCCTGCATGGGGACTAGACTGCCTAAAGCTACAAGAACAAATCTTGTAACTTAGAAGGCACTCAGCTGAAGGCTTCAAGATTCTACATATCCCCAAATTGCTCCTGGGTATAACATCACTATTGTAAAATGTAAGTTCAGTGCTTGAGACATTTTATAGACACTACACTTGATGAATCAGCTGACACTACCCAGATTAATAAACTGGCTTATGTGGTCCTGTGGCCACCACCCAGGAACTGACTCAGCAAAAGAGGTTAGCTTCATAGGAATATGATTTCATCTTCAAATCAACTAATTGGAACTCCTGACCCACTGGCCCCCTACCCACCAAATTATCCTTAAAGACTCTGATCCCCCAATTTTTTTTTGGAGACTGATTTGAATAATAATAAAATTCTGGTCTCATACACAGCTGACTCTTTATGAATTACTCCTTCTCTATTGCAGTTCCCCTGTCTTGATAAATTAGTTCTGTCTAGGCAGTGGGCAAGGTGAACCCATTGGGTGGTTACAGTTATTCCTTATCAATCATTTTATAGCCTGTAAATTTCAGGTGTAAGGACCTTAATGTTAAATATACATTTATTTTTCTAAAAAATTCAAGATTTAGCTATTTCCATTAAACCAATGTTGATGTCCTATTTATTAAAAATTATACAAGCAAAGATCTTCTGTATTTGTCAGGGATAATATTTTACTTTAGTCACATGAACTTGAAAATTATTTGGTTTTATTATTTAATTTATGAGTACTCTTTAAGCCAATTTCATACCTTGTGGCCTCGAACAGAAAAAAATATATATACTTACATGTAAATGCACACATACACACTCATATAACCAAAGATCCTATAGATTTTACTTCAGAACTTTAGCCATGAGATATTAATACAAACTCACTGGTTTCCAAAAACAGTAACAAAAAAATGGTTGGATGAAAACAGTGGATTTTATCTTAGTTTAGGAACTTTATAGTTGCAGGTCAAACTTTGGTTCTGAATTTTCATATATATATATAAAACTATGCACAAAAAGGCTATATATGTTCATTTTACACAAATACTTGCAAGAACAGGTGCCATAAAACCAGAAGAGTACCTGAGAGGTTTTTCCTCATTCTTTGATTCCAATTATTTTTTTAAGGGAGGAACTGAGCCGTAGCCTAGGGTTTTAATGGAGTGAATTGAAGTGTGCTGCATATAGATCAGACTCCAAAGAGCGTCACCACTGAGTCATTTACACACTCTCACATGTCTCAGTTTCTCCATCTGGAGGTCTAGACCTGTGAGAGGAGAGTGACTAACTTCTATATGCTCTTCTTGGTCAAGCCTTTTTAAACTAATTTTGTTGGGGGCTTCCTGAAGGGCTGCTGACCCCCAGACACTCCCACTTGGCCCTCAGTCACCCAGGAATACATTTTGGCTGGGATAATCAAAATGCCTTTTCCCCTCAGAGCTGAGGAAACTCAGTGTCTCATTATTTATGAAAACAACAGTTCAGTTCCTCATACAAATGTGCAGACAAGCCAATCGAGATTAATTTCAGGAGAAAAGGGCAACAGAGAAGACTCTTTAGAATGCACTTCTGAACTAGTATTTGAATTCTAAACAATAACTTCTTAGGAGAAAATAAAAGCCAAGACTACTTCCTGTAAACTGTCCTCAGTTATCCATAACTTTTTACCTCTCATCTGACAGTACACACTCAAAGGTCAAATCCTCTCATGGTACAAGGTAATCTCTGGTACCCACAAAGCCAAAGGGCTCAGGTATGCAATACAGGAGAGCAGAGCTTTAGACCTAAGGATAATCTGTCCATTACTCTTGAAACTCTACAAAGAATCCAGGACACCACAAAAGGGGTGAGTGGCACAGTTGTTCTGAGTTCTTTAAGGGGTTTGAGTTATTAAAAGCCTTCTCTAGATTTTTCTTGGTACTGAAGATGGCAAAAAGGAAAGGAGGTATAGGGTGGAAGAAAAGTAAACAAAAGAACAATTGTTGTTTGAGACAGGAAGGAAACACCTAAATCAAGTGTCTGGGTTTTTTGTTTGTTTCTCTTTTTCAGCTGGAAGGAATTTTAGCCAATTCAGACAGGTCTTGTTACCATAATTTAGAATTCTCATTCAGATTTTACTGAGTCAAGCAGAGTTGGTCAAATCTGATGTGAGAAAGGTTGGAACAAAGGGCAACAACAAAAAACCTCAACAATATCATTACTGAGTTCTCTAATGAACTTGGAGAAATTACAACCATCTGGTTGTTAATCTTAACTTTAGCAAAGACAAAATCCCAACTCAGCTACTTACCTAGGGATAGGTCTCAGGCTGAAGACTGCTCTGTACCATCCTAGAATCAGGAAAAAACCCAAACTCACCTCCCCTGCTGGAAGCGAGTTCAAACTGCAGAAACAAGTTATCTGCCTTTCATCATTGTGGAATCAGGAAAACTTGCCTTTTTGTTGGAAACAAGTAAAATTTAGGAAAAGAGTTTTAGAAGAAAATAAACTTTAAAGCTTGACTAAGTTTGGGGAGATCAGGGATACTCTGGAGGGAGCCCTTCCAGACCTCAGCAAATTGTCCTATTAGTTTGAGCCATAAAGCTAGCCCAAGTGGGTACCAAGCACCTATAAAAGATTTGTCAGAAGTGAGGGGTGCATGCACTGGAATCTCTTCATGGTTACCAAAATGTGAACCCTAAATATCTGAGACAGGTCTCAGTCAATTTAGGAAGTTTCTTTCTCTAAACTTAAGCATACATGCCCATGACACAGCCACAGGAAGTCCTGATGACATGTGCCCAATGTGGTCAGGACACAGTGTCATTTCATGTTTTAGGGAGATATGAGACATCAGTCAACATACATTAAGATGTACATCGGTTTGGTCCAGAAAGGCAGGAAAACTTGAAGCAGGGAGGGAACTTCCAGGTCATAGATAGATATGAGACAAACAGTTTAATTCTTTTGAATTTCTGATTAGTCTTTCCAGAGAAACAATCAGAAATGCATTTATCTCAGTGAGCAGAGGGGTGACTTTGAAAAGAATGGAGGCAATTTTGCCCTAAGCAGTTCCCAGCTTGACTTTTCTCTTTAGCTTAGTGATTTGGGGTTCCCAAGATTGATTTTCCTTTCACAGTATGTGTAGGTAGCAAGGAATGCTTCATTTAATACTGTCAAAATTTTTGGTGGACCCAACTCCCAGTAATACCTGCTCTCATTCTCCTCATCCCAGATTTAATGAGGAACGATTGACAAATAAAATTGTTTATATTTAGAGTGTATAATGAGATGATTTTATATATTCATATATTTGTACATATATACTGTAAAATGATTGCCACAATCAAGTTAGTTAACATATCCAGCACCTCATATAGTTACCATTTTTTGCATGGTGAGAACACTTAAATTCTACCCTATTAGTAAATATCAGATATACAATAAAATATAATCAAATATAATCACAATGCTGTATATCGCAAAGCACAGACAAGACAAACAAAAAGAAACGGTACTACATCAAACTACAGAGCTTCAGAAATACCAAGGGAAAAGTCATCAAAACTAAAAGGCAACCTATGGAATGTATGAAAATATTTGTAAGGCAGACATCTGATAAGGAGTTAGTGTCCAAAATATATAAGGAATTCATGCACCTCGATATCAAAACAAGCAAACAAAGAATAATTTGATTAAAATAGACCCAAAGGACCTGAATAGATTTTCAAAAGGAAACAAAAAAATGACCAACAGGTGTACAAAAATGAACTCAGCATTATTAATCATCCAGGAAGTGCAAATGAAAATCACAATGAGATATCACCACATAACTGTTATAATGACTCTTATAAAACCAAAGAAAACAAAAACAAAAATAACAGAAGATGCCAAGTGCTGGCAAGAATGTGGACAAAAGTAAATTTTTGTCCACTCCTGGTTAGAACGTAAATTGGCACAGTCATTATGAAAAACAATATGGAGTTTCTTCAAAAAGTAAAAAATATATAACTACCATATGATAAAAAATCCCACTTTTAGAAATATGCACAAAGGAAAAAAAATCAGTATCTGGAAGATATCTGCATTCCTATGATCATTGCAGCATTATTTATAACAGCCAAAACACAGACACACCTGTCTGTTTGTGGACAAATGAATAAATAAAATGTGGTGTATATACAATGGAATATTATTCAGCCATGAAATGAAGGAAATTTTTCTATTTTTAACAACATAGTTGACCCTTGAGGACATTATGCCAACTAGGATAAACTGGATGAAGACAAATACTGTACAATTTTCACTTATATGTGGAATCAAAAACAGTTGAACTCACAGAAACAGAGAGAAAAAAATGTGGTTTCCAGGGACTGGGACATAAAGGAAATGAGGGAATGTTGATCAAGGGATACAGACTCATTAATGTAAGGTATTAACTCACAATCAAAAGTCAATAACCTCCAAGGAAGTTATCTGATGCTTTAATGTACAAGGCATAGTAAGATGTGACTCAGCAGTCGTAAATTTTCATGGGAGGAAATTTTAGTAGAAAGATAGAAGCCACAGAAACTTCATCAAATCATACATGAATTATATCCTAGTAGTAGGGTATTGTCTGAAAAAAAGTGCAGTATTTACAGTTAAGTATAATTTTACTTTAATCTTAGCCTGGATAGTTAATAGCGTGGTAACCTTGGGCTACTGTGTTAATCTTGTTGAGGCTCTCTTACTTTGCAGGTTGTTATAAGGATCGTGGACAGTGTATAACAAATCAGTTATCACACTGCCTGGTCACAGGAAATATACCGTACATTTTAGAAGTTGCTTTCTTGGTATTGTAATCACTATTACTACTGCACCTCAGCAAAATGTAGAATGTCAGAGTGAAATCAATTTATAACAGAAACTTCAATATTATATTTCTTTTCAGTATATGGAATGCCTGATTTATTTATTTATTTATTAAATACACATTTATTGAGTGTCTGCTACATGACAAGAATTCTTCTAGACACTGTGGAAAGAACAATAAACAAAAAAAAATTAAATATCCCTACTCTCTCTTAAAGATTACTGTTTATGGCGTGGAGATATTAAATAAAAATAAAATGGGCTTTGTAGGCCATATAATGACTTCTATTTTTACCTGCGATGGGAAGCCATTAACAGACCTTTTTCAAAAGAAGACATATGAATGGCCAACAAACGTGAAAATAATGCTCAACATCACTAATCATTAGAGAAATGCAAGTTAAAACCACAACAAGATACCATCATACACAGTTCAGAATGGTTAGTATTAAAAAGTCAAAACAACATAAGTTGTTGAGGATGCTGAGAAAGGAGAATGCTTATATGCTGTTGGTGGGTTTGCAAATTAGCACAACCTCCATGGTAAACAGTATGGGGAGTTCTCAGAGAACTAAAAATAAAACTTACCATTTGACCAAGCAATCCTATTACTTGGTATTTGCCCAAAGGAAAAGAAATCATTATGTTAAAAAGACACCTGAAATTTTGTTTCACGGCACTTTTTACAATAGCAAAGCCTTGGAATCAACCAAAGTGCCCATCAACTGGATGACTGGGCAAAGAAAATATAGAATGTATACACTATGGAATACTGCTCAGTCACAATAAAGAATGAAATGTCATTTCCAGCAACACGTGTGGAACTGGAGGTAACTATGTGTTATTAATCCTTTCTCACACTGCTATAAAGAAATACCTGAGATGTAGGAATTTATGAAGAAAAGAGGTTTAACTGACCCACAGTTCCACAGGATGTATGGGAAGCCTGACTCAGAACTCTCAGGAAACTTAAAATCATGACAGAAGGCAAAGGAGAATCAAGCACCATTTTCACAAGGTGTCAAGGGAGAGAAGGAGTGAAGGGTGAAGTGTCACACACTTTTAAACCATCAGATCTTATGAGGACTCAGTCACTATCATGGAAACACCAAGAGGGAAGTCCACCCGCTGTGATCCAACCACTTCCTACCAGGCTTCTCCCTCTACACGTGAGGAATACAATTCAAGATGAGATTTGCGTGGTAATACAGAGCCAAACCATATCATTCCACAGCTGGTCACTCCTAAATCTCATGTCCTTCTCACAACTCAAAACACAATTATGCTTTCCCAATAGTCCCCCAAAATCTTAAGTCATTCCAGCATTAACTCAAAAGTCCAAGTCCAAGTCTCATCTGAGGCAATGCAGGTACCTTCCACCTATGAGCATGTAAAATAAAAACAAGTTAGTTACTTCCAAAATACAATGAGGGTACAGTACAGGCATTGGGTAAAAGTTTCATTCCAAATGGGAAATTTTGGGCAAAACAAAAGGGTGCAGGCTCTTGGTGGGTCTACCATTCTCGGGTCTTGAGGATGGTGGCCTTTTTCTCACAGCTTCGCTAGGCATTGCGCCAGTGGGACTCTGTGTAAGGGCTCCAACCCCACACTTCTCTTCTGCACTCACTAACAGAGGTTCTCCACTAACAACTTGCACCATGTGCCTGGAAAACCTGCAGGCACTCAACACCAGCCTGTGAAAGCAGCCACAAAGACTGTACCCTGCAAAGCCATAGAGGCAGAGCTTCCCAAGGCTGTAGTAGTCTACCATTTGCATCAGCATGCCCTAAATATGAGACGTGGAGTCAACAGAGATCATTTCAGAGTTTTAGTGACTGCCCCACTAAGTTTTGGGCTTGCAGGCACATGTGGTCTCTTTGTTTTGGCCAATTTTTTCCATTCAAAATGGGAGTATTCACCTAATCTCTGTACCCTCGTTGTATCTTGGAGATAACTAACTTTTTTTTAAATTTTACATGATGGAATGAGTTAAGACTTTTGGGGACTGTTGGAAAGGCATGATTGGTCTTGAAATGTGAAGAAGGATGTGAGATTTGGGAGGGGCCAGGGTGAAATGATATGGTTTGACTCTGTGTCCCCACTCAAATCTCATCTGGATTTGTAGTCCCCATATGTCCAGGGAGGAATCTGGTAGGAGGTGACTGGAACATGTGGGTGGTTTACCCCATGCTGTTCTCATGATAGTGAGTTCTCATGAGATCTTATGGTTTTACAAGTGGCAGTTTCCCCTGCTCCCTCTCTCCTGACACCTTGTGAAGATGGCACCTGCTTCCCTTTCACCTTCCATCATGACTGTAGGAAGGAAACACCTTCCATCATGTTTCCTGAGGTCTCCCTAGCCATGCAAAACTGAGACGAGTAATCTTCTTTTATTTATAAATTGCCCAGTCTTGGGTATTATCTTTATAGCAGTGTGAAATGGGACTATTACAAATTTATTGGAAAGATCGTCTATTTGAAGACTGAAATCCTGAAGAATTCTCATAGGAATCAGAATTGAAGTTAGTGAGAGGCTTCTGAGGGCTAAAGTCCTCAACAATGATGGGCCCTAGAGGAGTGGGATGTATTTCCCTTGCTAAGCATTGCCCTTCAAGAATGTTATTTCTCCCTCTTCCCTAAGCCTCCCCTAAGCTTTGAACTGTATGCCATCAAATTGCCATCTTCAATCCCTCATTGTGAGTCATCTACAGACTTCAGGCCCAGTGATGTGAAGGAAACAAAATAAGCACTATGTGAAATCCTTCAGGGAAAGCAGTATCTAGGTTTCAGTTAGATACTAAAGCAAGAAGGGAAAGGAAACTTTGAGAGACAAGGATATCAAGGATTTTGCTGAAGATTTCCAGTAAAAAAGGCTTCAGAAATCAGAGAAGAGCAAAATGAAAGGTAAAATAAAAATTGTCTAAAGGACATTGAGAGGGAGCTACTGGGAGTGCTGAAATATTAATAGTATTTGATATAATTTGGAATAAATAGCCATATGTAAAATAATGGTGCACATGTTACTGATAACTTTCTTCAAAACTATCCCCCTTAAACTCCACGTGTGATACATTATGAAATGAAATAATGGGAATGAAAATATTATGTAAACTTTAGAGCACACTACAAAATCTAAACATTACTATTGAGATTATAGTCATCATTATTTCCTGCTGCATCTGGAGTGGTAGGAAGCATGATCTTCATTAAACACTGCAGAATTTCAGTTGGCAGAAGAATTTTGAGTTGAAAACCTTAAATGTTGAAATTCATTGAGTGTGTAACTGCTTAGGGGAGTGCAATAGATAATAAATGATTAAAAGTGGAAAACTTGTTGGAATCTCACCTTTTGCAAAAATTCGTCTATGAGCCAGAACATCATAGAGTCTCTAGATATGGTGTTACTTGAGTGTCCTATCAGTAAAGCTTACAGAGACTTCAGGATTTAACTTACCTTAACTTTGAAGAACAGCCTCACATTCATCATCTACTGATCTTTGGGTAACTGGTTCTAGGATACCTTTATTGGATCCTCAAGTTATCTTCCAATTTACCTTCTTCTGATTTGATGTTCTGCCCAATAACAGCTTGTTAAACTCCTGGTAGTAACTCATAGTCAGCTAAATTTCACCTTCTCTCCCCCAACAAGGATATTAGTTTTCACTTTACATATAGATTCTTTTATTTAATAAGTTCTTCATAGTTGACAAAACCAAAGGTGATGAGATTAAGTGACAATTTAGTACAATCACTTGGACAATAATTAACGCACTAGGACAGTAATTTGCATAGTTGAGACAGGTTTTCTCTGCTAACACTTTGGGAACTCAGTTTTCTGCCTGTCCCACAAAATTTGTAGCATGGGCCACTTTCTAAGGATCTGTGAATTCTTTCTGTTTTCTTGGTATGTTCCTATGGGGGGTTCCTGGAACAAAAGTTCACAGTGTAAATCTCCACATACCATTCTGTCCATCCAAGTAAGAATGCACTTTAATCCTGCCTCCTATCTGCCATCTTCTTCATCTTCCTCCTGTCTCTGGACTAACATAATTTCGATTAGCAACATTTCAGATTTTAATGGATCTAGTAAATGATTCGTTTTTTCCAGAGAAATAATTCAGTTATAATTATTTAAAGCATTAGTTTTGATATCAGAGACTTGGGTTTTTATCCTAGATCTGCCACTTACTAGCTCTGTGGTTTAAAACTTGTTAGTCCCTTATACTTTTGGAGTTTCAGTGTTCTCCCCTGTAAAACACACACACACACACACACACACACACACACACACACACACACACTAATACAAATACCAACTTCATAGGATTGTAGACATTTTGTGACTCTGTGAAGAATGAACTTAGCACAGTGGCTGTCGCATAACAAGTGCTCCGCAAATATTATCTCTTGTTATTACAACAAAAAGTGGGTTTAGGGCAACAGGTAAATTTGTCCGTTGACTGATCTAAGAGGAATGACACTACTGTAGTGTTGTCAGTAACAAAGGATACCCAGTTAAATTTGAATTTCAGATAAACAGCATATGTTTTTCATATAAGTGTGTGTGATTTAAGTTTATGATATTTAGAACACATTTGTGCTAAAAATATTTTTTGTTTATATGAAATTCAAATTGAACTGTCTTATGTTTTTATTTGCTAAGTATGGATGCCCTACACAGCTTCCTTTATGAGCCCCTACTTTCCTGAAGACTCCCTTGAGGAATGTGTCTGAAAACTCATGTACTTGGGCTGTAGTTGTTCCTCTTGTAGGAACCTCTACTTTTGAGAGTCTACTGAGCTTCCTTTGGGCTGTGATGAAATAGAAATATTCTGGTGTTGTCACCTTAAAAAAGAATATATTTTAAATTTCAGTGCTAACTCTGGGTGAGATTTGGTGACTTGCATGTTAATTTTATTAATATAGTTAGTATTGCAGTCTAAATATATTTCCCCAACAGTCTTATGTGATTAGTGATATTGATATTGTCACTTTAAAAAATAAGGAAACTAAGACTCACAGAGGTTAAATGACCTTCCCTGTGAGAAGAGTTAGTAAATAAGGGAGCATGCCTTGAATTACAGTAGACTAAATTGCAGTCCCATGTTCTTATGATCTATGCTATGCTGCATGTATACACTAAATATGCAGTACGGTCTACAACCATGGCAGATAATTCTGTAAAAATATGCTGTTGAAAGTGTTATATTTCCCCAAGTACCAGGTTAAGGAGGCCAGCTGTCATACCTGCTTCAGAGTGAAGGCCTGGTTAGAGCTCCTTCACATGGACATAGCACAGCTTGGTACCTCTCTTCTCTCTTTTAAGTTAAAGTCTAGCTCATTTATCTGAGATTTTTACTAGGTTGTTGGATTTCATTCATGAAATTAAAATCTCTGAAGCAGAATCTATAGTCTTTTGTTGTCTCTTTTAATTTCATTAAGTATATTAGTCTTACATGAAACAGGGCCAGCAACATAAGGTACTATGCCAGCACGTGTTTGGGATCCACTGATAATTTGAAACATGAAATATATGTCTTTAACTGGTTAGTCTGTTTGGTTGCCTTAAAGCCAGAATAAAAACCCTTCAGCATAGACATCCCAGTGAGAGGTTTAACTAGTCTCAGATTCTTCAGGGCGGCCCAAAAAGGGGCATTTTTAAAAACGCAGTTTTGATCATTGAATATTGTAGAGGCCATATTCAATTGCTCTTTAGAACTGCAAACGAATGGATTAATCCTGACCTTACTGCTAACCATCTTTTTTATAGCGTTCTATTCTCTTTGCTAAAAGGTGTTATATCAGGTAGCAATTAAACAGGCAAGAAAGGCAAAGACCCTCAGTAATCCCTTATTAAAATCAAACAAAGCTACTCAACCAAAGCCCTATCCTACACACTGACTTCTGAAATTGGCAGACAACAAAATAACAAAACAAACATGAAGCCATAATACCTTCATTTAAATGACATCTTACTTTCCTTTCAAAGTGTGCCCCTCTTCTGTCCTGCATACCACTGATCTATCTTTGATCCCCTTTCATCATTCATGTTTCAGACCCCATAAATCCTTGCATGGATGAATCATGCAGTCTTCTTCCCAGTCTGAAAAGCAAGTACCTTTAATTTGTTTTAAGAGAATGCCTCATTCTCAGATTATTGGTTTGAGCAAAGAAAGCATGATTAGCTTGCATTTCACACCATACAATCTGAGGATGGTTCCTCACAAGGATTTTTAATAAGGGTTGTTCTGGCTTAGCTCCAGAATCCAAAGTGCCCACAATTGCATGCTCCCAGGCACTTCACTTCCCTGAGATGTAGGCAATAATTGTTGAATTGAGCTCTGGGAGAGAGAGATGCCAGACTGCAGTTCATGTGTAGGGATGCTAGGACCCAGGCGTAGAGAGATGTCCTTGAGCCCAAACAGAGACCCAGTCATACTGCTCTTAGAACTGCATCAGCTGGGGGTCTGGGAGATTTTCAGATATGTACCATGAATCCCCTAAAATGTTGTGCAACAGCCATGCAGCTTTTGCATTTGTTAATATTTCATAGACTCAGCAATAGGCACTATCCATATCAGAGAGTTCTGTTTCCCAGAACAAAATGGATCTTTGGAATTTAAATTCTCCCTAGTATACTCATAAGGAAAAAATTCAATGCAAGCATGCAGGGCTGGGAGGTTTTGAAACTTAATGTTTTAGACTGTAAATCTTGTATACATTCAGAATAAATGTGATTCCTTCTTTTTAATGGTGCCTTTTTCTTACATTCTCTAATATTTACCCTGTGGAAAAAGGCAAGTCAAATACTAAGTCATTTATGATGCCCTCGTTAACATTACCTGTGTACATCCTCAAGTGGTCTACAAAGTGCAGTGGTTATTTCAGCCTTTTTTTTCCCAAAGAACGAAGGATTACTAAATAGCTCTATACATTCAAGGATTTAGAGTTTCCTGTGATTTCTTGGTGGTCACAGAAAGACATTGAGCACAAGAATCCCTCTGAATGTTAATTCGTCTCAGTTTTCTTTGGGCTGGTTTGGATTATATTCATCAGTTAAAATGATGCCCTAGCAGACACATCGCAATTTCTATTTTTCCGAATACTATAGCTTATTATTTATGATAAAGCAATATGGATGTTTTCTGTGTATATCATTGGTCAATAGCATCTTAATATAAAAAAAGCATCTTGCCTAAACTTTCCTTATACATGAGAAATTACCAAAGTGTGCTTTAAACTCCTAATATAGCTATGTGTAAACCTCCAAGAACAACTCAGACACCTCTTCCTGCCACTTTATGCATAAATTATCCTATCAAAGAGCTGGTATTTATTCTGAGCTCTTTGAAATTCTAATCACTTGTATACACCTCCCCAGGCCAGTTGTCTTTTGAAATTTGGATTACTTACAATTGGCTATTCATAAGTGCTGGAATATACAATGTGGAGTGCCACCCATTTAGGAGCCTTTAAAGATTCATTGTTCCATTTGCCTTAATGGAAATTTAAATGTTTAATAATAATTCTAAAATGATTCTGCAGATCTCTTTATTTTAATATTAATGTCATTTTAGTATCTTCTGTGCTTATCAAATAGCTTTTTAATTAAACTGAGACGGTACCCAGAAATCATTGACTAGAAACCACCTAAAGATTCCATCGGGCTATTTTCTCCTAATTTACCCTACCAGTGGAGAGAATGTGCAGGGACATGCATGAATCCAGGTGTACACACACATACACATGCACACACACACACACACGCACACACACACATACATGCTTTTTTTTTTCCTAAACATATCTACAGAAGGGGCTTTATTGTTTTATTGGATATCAAATTTCTGTTTCACTCAGGACCATCTCAGTAGATTCTTACTCATATCTGCTTTTATCTCCTTTCTTGCAATTTTTGTTCTTACCCTGTATCTGAGACAAAATATGCTGAAACATGCCTCTATTTTGTGGATTGCTAAAGGACATAATTTGCAATCACTTTGGTTTATCCTGGCTGCTGTCAGAAAACAACAGGAGACCCTTTACATATAGCATATCCCATGTCACTTTCCACTTACAACATGAGTTTTTAATGATATATTAGTTCCTGAGTACTGTCATCTACACCTAGGTTGATTCTCATTATTCTATGTATGGATTGCAACAGCAGCTTATCAATATATTAATATATACATATACCACATTTAAAGCAAGATAGACTCCCAGAATTTTGGAAAACATCTCCAAAGAGCTACCTAATCTATGCTTGACCTACCTAATATGGAAGAGTAATCAGAGGTAAGAGTTCATTGCCTATGCTTTTGTTAGATACATTGAGTATTAAAACAGAGTTCTTATACTGATATTCTACATAACCAGAATTAGTATGACTTATTCATATTATTTTACATCTAAGATATAGTTCGCACATTGGCCCATGCAATATTCAAATAAATTTATATTTTCTGAAAGATTTATGTTATACAATGTTAAAAAGGAATTGATTCTGTGAATTATTTACTAAGCTTAACAGAACTTAGATGCTGTTTCTGCATTTTTAAATGTATCTCTCCCTTGTGAAAATCAAGAGCTGCTTATTTTGGCATTTGAGGCAATGAAATGAAGTGTTTTATTTCATTTTGCTTTAGCTAATGAGTCTAAACTCAAAAGTTTACTGTTGGGTAATGATTCTACACTAGGATGTTTTCGGAGATCACAAACATTATCTTTTCAGAACATTGTTAACTTTCAGTCAACCCAGTTTAATTTCCCATGAAAAACTAAATTTTGAGCTAGATCTTTAACTTATTAAGGCATAAAAGTAAATCAGAAATAATATAGCAAAGCATTACATTCTTTTTAAAATGTCCATCTTTCTTTAGTATGAGTTCAGCATAATTGCAGAAAAGCAACTAATATTTTAAGAACTTCATATTGTATTTTTGAAAAATAATGGAAGAGTAAGTTTTCAATAGTCAGTAAGATTTTTGTTTTGCAAGATGGCAGATTAGAAGCTTTCATCATGCCCCAGCTGCTTGGGAAGAGCAAAATCATGCATAAAGGTCAACTCAACTATGTGAGCTTTAATTCAACAGTGAGAATGGGAATCCACTGAAATACTGAAAGACACTCTAGATTCCATACAGGAGAAGGTAAACAAACAGCCCCCATGATGGCATTAGATGAATAAAAGTGAGTGACGCCCCATTATAAGAAAGGGGCAGGACGTCTCTGTGATTTACCTTTCCACTAGGGATCTATGCAACATAGAAGAAGGGGGAGAATATTATTTCTCCCAAGCCTTGGAGCTGCCTTACAGACAGGCTAGAAGACATTGAGAAGGGAAGACAGTGGGGAGAGCTGTAAGCAGCTGCCTGAACTGCCCACTATTTATGTGCATCAACTGTGGTATAGCCAGGCCCTGTCTGCTCTATGCCCAGGGAGATATCCTTGTATTAGGAGTGACTGCCTACTTGGACCTGCAGACTGATTCACCCCACCATTCCAGTACGGATATTGTGGTGCAATGTGGCCACCTATGCTCCATGCCCAGGGAGATCTGCACGCTATCTGGAGCACCTGCTCTCTTGGATGAGGAGTAAAAGCAGAGCTCCCTGACCATATACAAAACCTAGGGTGAAGGAGGTTCCCCAGCTCCATGCCTAGGTACACCTCTAAAAAATTGGTGACTGACCAATTGACATCCCTCAGTGCTGGTGTTTTAGTCTGCCATTGGGTTATCTATAGGCAGGCCTTACTGGTCCAGCCCCACGTATCTTGGTTTCCTGCTGTAGGACTTAGCGGGGAGCTTAGACCACTGTGCACTTCACAGATCAGCCCATTTCCTAAACAAAGATCAAGTACATGGTCATCCACATTAGCTGCAGATAGCTCTTACCTATAAGCACCATCTACTGGCCTGTATGTTGAACCACACAGCCCAATATAAAACCAGCCAAAGGAAGTGCATGGGGCTATAGAAACAAAGCCAAAGACACTACCCTACATGCTCTACGGTCACATCTCCTAGGAAGTGGGGGAAAGAGAAAAAATTAGTAATAGTAATAATAATATAGCAAAAGTTAGGAAAATATTCGTATCCACATGAGAATAATTGCAAAAGTTAGAAGTGCCAGTATCCCCAAATGAGAAGAAACCAGTGTAAGAATTCTGGCACCATGAAAAATCTGAATGTTGTGACATCACCCAATAATCACACTGACCTCCCAACAATGGTTCCTAAACAAAAGGGAAAACTGGAAATGACAGATAAAGGATTCAAATCATGGATTACAAGGAAGCTTAATGAGATCTAGGAAAAGGTTGAAAACCAACACAAAGAAACTTCTAAAGCAATTCAGAAAATAAATGAAGAGATAAACACCTTGAAGATAAATCAATTAGAGCATTTAGAATTGAAAAATTGACTTAAGGAATTTCAGAATGGCTATTACTAAAAACTAAAAATTAAAAATAACAGATGCTGGCAGGGCTGTGGAGAAATGGAAACATTTATACACTGTTGGTGAGAATATAAATTAGTTCAGCCACTGTGGAATGCAGTTTGGAGATTTCTCAAAGAAATAAATCTGCACTATCATTCAACCCAGCAATCCAGTTACTGGGTATATAACCAAAGGAAAACAAATCATTTTTCAGAAAAATTCACATGCACTTGTATGTTTGTTGCAGCACTATTTGCGATAGCAAAGACATGGAATCAACCTAGGTACCCATGAGCAGTGGATTAAAGAAAATACGGTGCATGCAGGGCAAGGAATATTATGCATTCATTAAAAAAAGTGGAATCATGTTTTTTGCAGCAACATGGATGCAGCTGGAAGCCGTCATCCTAAGTGAATTAATATAGAAATAGAAAAGCAAATGTTACTTATTCTCATTTATTAGTGGGAGCTAAACATAGGGTACTCATGGACATAAAGGTGGCAACAATAGACACTGGGGACTACTAGAGCAGGCAAGATGGGGAGGGGAGCAAAGTCTGGGAAACTACCTATTGGGTACTTTGCTAACTACCTGGGTTAAAGAATTATTTGTACCTTTAACCTCAGTATCACACACTACTATATCCATGTAACCTGCATATGTACCCCCTGATTCTAAAATCAAACTTCAAATTATTTTTAACATTCAATTATAATTTTTGAGCTACAGTTATGGCTAGATAAGCATCAATCTCACAGATGCTAAGGTAGAAACTATTAGGGTGTAAGTTTAGAAGACATTCTCTTTTTAGTGTCAAGAATGAAATTAAAGTGTCTAGAAATAATGGTTTCAATAGAACATTCCTGACAATCCTAAACTTAGAATTAGATGATATGAAGTGTATGAGAATGGTTTTGGCTTTAAATAATAGACTATCCAACTAAAATTGGCTTAAAAATAAAAACATTTATGATCTAATGTAGCATGTCTGGAGGCAGATTTGGTTTATTCTGAAGCGAAATGACAACATGAAAAGCCCAGGATCTGTCTCTCTGCTCATCACTCCTTGGCCCATTGTCTTTCAACTTCAAATTTGTAACTAAAATGGTTATGAAATGGGTGTGAAGCATTAGACCTTCACTGATAATGTTCACAAGGCAGGATCACTTATATTGTTCATGTTAGGGGTAGGACGTGTCTGAGTTACCATCAGTGAATACATATGGGTCTGCAGCAACCTCAATTCTTGTCTCCTCAGAAAATAGAATTCAACTGAGGGTCCTAAAGCAGAAAATGAGACCAAGGCAAGTCTCAGGGCAGTAGTGGAAGTTTATTGAAAAGTTTTAGAGCAGGAAAGAAAGGAAAATACCCCTGGAAGAGACCCAAGTGGGCAAACTGAAGGACAAGTGCGGCATTTAACTTTGATACTAGGACTTTATATGCTGCCCCACTCCCAGCATCTTGTGCCCCTTTCTCATGATTCTTCCCTTAGGGTGGGCTACCCGCATGCACAGTGCCCTCCTTACACTTGAGAAGTGAGCATGCCCTGTGTGTTTAAGAAATTGTGTGTATGCCCATCTGAGACTTTCTTTCCATTTGCAGTGACATGCACCTGGAAGGTCGTACTCTGCCATTGTGTCTCTTAATGTACTATCCTGAGCTCATTTGCCCAATTCCTGAGATTTTTACTGGAACTGATTACCAATCTCAACTGTTTTTTATCTGTTTGGAAAGTTGACTCTTCCTGGAGCCTGCAGTCAATTAACACTTCAGTGTGACAGCTGTGGACCTTCAGGAGATTGTCTCCCCCTGGTTCCAACTGCCAAATTATTTTTGGAGATGCAGTAGGATAACTCCTGAACTATCCCCTGATGGTCACCTGACATTGCTGATTGGTCGGGAGAGCCCACTTCTGGCACGCTCATGCCTGTTAAACTACCTGTAATAGTCACATATTTGACTCTTATATTGAGAAGGTAAACCTCAACCAAAAACTTCCTAGCAAACTTACCCTCAGATATCAATATCTAGGATTAAATTACACCATGCCCTGCTGCAGGGGTAGCTGGGAACGTATGTGGCACTAAAATGGAGGTTGGGGGACTTTGACTTCCATGATGATTGAGTGGTCCTACTTTCTTCCTCTTCCTCCTACTAAATACAACTAAAAACCCTAAGCATTATATATGAATACAAAAAAGTACACTCTGAAAGGTAGAAAGAAGGTAGATTAGCCAGAGATTGCAGACATAATGAACAACACAATGATGAATTTCCTGGGTTTTCTTTTTACTTCACACATCTCAGGGTTCTAGCTGAAGAAGTCAGCAACTTGAAATACCAGTGAGTGCAGACAAATCCTCCCCACACACAAAAATGGGCAGATGAACAAGACAAAGGTACTTTTAGAAAATAACCACTCCACTCCAGTCAAACACCACAGAAATATCTGTGGATGGAACCTCACCAAGCTTAACAAAACCTGAGTGGTGAACCCAGACACCTACCCTCACCAAGTTTTTATGAGGCACCCCAACTCCCACGTAAGCCTGCTAGGGTTACGTCAGAGAAGCTGAGTGTGAAACTGGATTTTCATCTCCTTAAGCTGATAACAAGATACCTCTTCACTCCATGGTGTCATTAGAGGCAATGTGAAGAGACAGGGCTTTTAACCTCACCCCAAAATGTTATGAGGTGGCCTTCTGCCACTCTGATGGAGTGGCAGAGAGGAGGCCCATTAGAGAGTCAGAACATACATGTTGCCAAAAATGACAGGATTTCCTTCTTTTTAGAAGTAGAATAGTATTTTATTGTGCATATATACATTTTTCTTATGTAATCATTTGTTGATAGAAACTTAAATTGACTCATATCTGTTATGAATTCTGTTATGAATAATGAACATGGG
Organism: Callithrix jacchus; assembly: GCF_049354715.1. Lineage (NCBI taxonomy): Eukaryota > Metazoa > Chordata > Mammalia > Primates > Cebidae > Callithrix > Callithrix jacchus. Next base: position 143,111,310 of record NC_133524.1, read on the forward strand.
AGTACAATTATCTCTTTGACACTTTTATCTCATTTCTATACCTAAGTAGTAGGATCAATGGTAGCTTTATTTATTAATTTTGATGAATATTCATACTGTTTTACAAAAGGACTGTACTAATTTGTACTCCCACCAACAGTGTAGGAGGCTTCTCTTTCCCCAGTTCCTTTCTAACACTTGTGATCTTTCATGTATTTTATAGTAGACATTTTAACAGGTGTGAGGTGGTATCTCATTGTGATTTTATTAATAATTTGCATTTCCCTGATAATTGGTGATGAGTATTTTTTCACATACCTATTGACCATTTATATGTCTTTTTTTGAGAAATGTCAGTGCAGGTCCCTTGCTCATTTTTAAAATTGGGTTACTTGTTTCCTTGGTATTCAGTTGTTTAATTTCCTCATGTTTTTTCGGTATTAACCCCTTATATGTTACATGGTTGTAAATATTCCTCCATTCTGTAGATTGTCTTTTCCCTCTGTTGATTGTTTCCTTGGCTGTGCAAAACGTTTTTAGTTTGACACAATCCCATTTATCTATTTTTGCTTTCATTGCCTATATTTAATGGTCATATCCAAAAAAATCATTGATCATGCCAATGTCATGGAGTTTTCGCCTCTGTTTTTTCTAGTAGTTTTATAGTTTTACCTTTAAGTCTTTAATCCATTTCGAGTTGATTTTTGTACATGATGTGAGATGAGAATTTAATTTTATTTTTCTGTATGTGGATATTCAGTTTTCCCAGTACCATTTGTCGAAGAGACTGACCTTCCATTGTGTGTTCTTGGTATCTTTGTCAAAAATTGATTGGCTGTAAATGTGTGAATTTATTTCTGGGCTTTCTATTTTATTCCCTTGGTCTATGTCTATATTTTGTGAAAGTATTCTGTTTTGATTATTACAGCTTTGTGGAACCTGTGGTAATGTAATGCCTTCAGCTTTATTTACTCAATATTGCTTTGCATATTTGGGGCCTTTGATAGTTCTAAGTGAATTATAGCATTTAAAAATAGTTCTGTAAACATGGCATTGAAATTTTCATAAGAATTGTATTGAACTGGAGATGCTTTAGGTAATATGGATAATAAATAATATTAATTATTTTAATCCATGAACACAATCTTTCTTAATTTATATATTTTCTTCAATGTTTTTCCAGTGTTTTACATATTTCAATGTCAAGACCTATCATCTCCTTGGTTACATTTATTCCTAAGTATTATTTTTGTGAACGGGATTGTTTTATTGATTTCTTTTGGTTATCTTGTTGTTAGTGTATAGAAATGCTACTTACTTTTGAATGTTGATTTTGTATCCTAAAACTTAACTGAATTCATTGACTAGTTCTATCAGATTGTTGGTAAAGTACTGTTTTCTAGATAGAAGATCATAATGTCTGAAAACAGAGACAATTTAACTTCTTCCTTTCCAATTTGGATGTCTTTTATTTCTTTCTCTTTCTAATTGTTCTAACTAGGACTTCTGATATTTTGTTGTGTAGAAATGGTAAGAGAAGGCATCCTTGTGAAAGTCCTAATTCTAGAGGAAATGCTTCAAGTTTATGCCATTGGGTATGATGTTACCTTTGGTTTTTTTGTATGTGGCCTTTATTGTACTGAGGCACATTTCTTCTATACCTAATTTGTCAAGAGCTTTTTTTTCATGAAAAGATGTTGAATTGTATCAAATGTTTTTTCTGTATTCATTGAGATGATGATATCTTTTTTCTTCATTCATTTGATGCAGTGTATCACTTTTATTCTTTGCATATACTTAACCTCTGTTGCATCATCAGGATAAATCCATTTGATTATGGTAAATGATCTTTATAATGTGTTTCTACTTGATTGAATCCACTCTTTAAGCTCTTTATTGCATTTTTTTGTTTTATTCATTGTGTTTTTTAAATTTTTAATTATGCGTGCACAATAGTTTACATATTTAGGGCATACATATGATATTTTTGTACTCAGGCATTGAGTAACAATAAAATTAAGGTATTAGGATAGTCATTACCCAAAGCATTGTTCATTTATTTGTGTTAGGAACATTTAAATTCTACTATTTTAGTTATTTTGAAACACAAAATAAACTATTTTTAAGTACAGTGGCCCTATTGTGCTAATAAACACTAGATCTTATTTCTTTAAACTATTTTTTAACCATCAGCCATTTCCTTTTTATCCTCTTCTGCCCACTATGTTTCCTAGTCTCTAGTAACCATCATTCTACTTTCTATATCCATAAATACAATTTTTTAGCTCCCACATATGAATGAGATTATGCAATATTTGTTTTTCTGTGTCTGGCTTATTTCACTTGACATCATGGCCTCCAGTTCTATGTTGTTACAAATGATAGAATTTCATTCTCTTATATGACTGGATAATACTCCATTGTGGATATATACCACATTTTCTTTATTCATTCATCTGTTAATGAACACTTATGTTGATTCTGTATTTTGACTATTGTGAATAGTGTTGCAGTAAACATGTGTGCAGATATCTCTTCAATATATTGATTTCTTGCCTTTTGTATATACCAAGGTGTGGGATTGTTGGATCATGTGGTAGCTCTATTTTAATGTATTGACAGACCTCCAGACTTTTCTTCACTGTGGCTGTACTAGTTTACATTCCTGCCAACAGTGTGCAAGAGTGCCTCTTTCTCAACATCCTTCCCAGCTTCCATTATTGCGTGTCTTTTCCAAAAAAATGCCATCTTACCTGGAGTGAGATTATATGTCATTGTTGTTTGGATTTGCATTTATCTGATGATTTGTGATGCTGAGCACTTTTAAATATACCTGTTGGCTATTTGTCTTTTTAGAAAAATGAATATTCAGATCTTTTGCCATTTTTAAACTGGATTACTTTTTCTATTGAGTTATTTAAGCTTTCTATTTATTCTCATTATTAATGCCTTATCAGATGGATAGCTTGCAAATATTTTCTCTCATTGGGTGGGTGGTATCTTAATTTTCTAATTTTTTTTTAATTTCAATAGCTTTTCTCTTACAGGTGTTTTTTAGTTACATGGATGAGCTGTGTAGTGGTAAAGTCTGAGATTTTAGTGCACCCCTCACCCAAATAGTGTACATTGAACCCAACATGTAATTGTTTATTCCTCACCCCTGCCACACTCCACTTCCATCTCCAAAATCCCTTATGTCATTCTTCGGGCTTTTGCATACTATAACATAGCTTCCAATTATAAGTATTTTATGTTTTATTCCTGAGTTACTTCAGTTAGAGTAATGGTCTCCAGCTCTATCCATGCTGCTGCAGAAGACATTTTATTCTGTTTTATGGCTGAGTAGTATTCCATGGTGTGTGTGTGTGTGTGTGTGTGTGTGTGTGTGTGTGTATATATATATATATATATATATATATAATCACATTTTATTCATCCATTCATTGGTCAGTGGGCACTTAGGTTCATTCCATGTCTTTGCAAATGTGAATTGTGCTGCAATAAACATATGCATGCAGGTGGATTTTTTGGATATATTTACTTCTTTTGTGTGGATTGCTGGATTAAATGGTAGATCTATTTTTAGTTCTTTAAGAACTCTCCATATCATTTTCCATAAAGATTGAACTAACTTACACTCCCACCGGCAGTGTATAAGTTCTCCCTTTCACCACATTCATGCCAACATCTGTTGCTTTTGAATTTTTGATTCCAGGAATAAGGAGGTATCTCACTGTTATTTTATTTTGTATTTCTCTGATAACTAGTGATACTGTTACTTTCTCTTTTCCAGTTTAGATGTCCTTTATATTTTACTGTTGTCTGATTACTCTGGTTAGAACTTTTGGTACTATGTTGAAGAGCAGTGCTGAAAGTGTGTTTCCAGTTCTCAGAGAAATTGCTTTCACTTTTCCCCATTCCGTATGATGTTGGCTGTGGGTTTGTCATATATGGCCCTTATTATTTTGAAGTAAGTCTCCTCTATGCCTCATTTGTTGAGGGTTTTTAATTGCTACAGCATGCTGGGTTTTATAGAAAGCTTTTGCTACATTTATTGAGATAATCATACAGTTTTCTTTATCTGGTGTATCACATTTATAGACTTCCATTAATTAAACCATCCATGCATGCCTGGGATAAAACCCACTTGATCATGGTGTATTGTCTTTCTGATGTAATGTTAGATTCAGCTAGCTAGTATTTTATTTAAGAATTTTGCATCAATATTCATCAGGGATATTGGTCTGTAGGTTACTTTTTTTGGTATGTCCTTTTCTGATTTTGGCATCAGGATGATGCTGGCTCCACAGAATGATCCAGCAGGATGCATTGTTTCTCAATATTTTTGAATACTTTCAGTAGGATTGGCACCAATTCTTCTTTGACTGTCTGGTAAAATTCAGCTGTCAATCCATCAAGACATGGGCTTTTTTTGTTCTTGGCAATTTCTTTTTTTATTACTGATTCAATCTCACTCCTTGTTGGTCTGTTCAAGCTTTCTATTCCTTTGTGATTTTATCTAGGAGTGTTTTGTGTTTCCAGTTATTTATGAATTTCCTGTAGCTTTTCTACTTTTTAGAAAGGTGTAGGCTCAAATGACCTTTTATTTTTCTTTGGTGTCAGTTGTAACACCTTCAGTTTTATTTCTAATTGAGCTGATTTGGATCTTCTCTCTTCTTTATTCAACTTGCTAATAGTCTATCAATTTTATTTTTTCAAATAACCAACTTCTTGTTTCATTGATGTTTTTGTATTTTTGTTTCAATCAATACAATTTATTTAGTTCTACTCTGATCTTTTTTTATTTCTTGTCTTGTGATAGCTTTGGGTTTAATTTGTTCTTCTTTCTCTAGTTCCTTGAGGTTCACATTAGGTTGTCAATTTGTGATCTTTGTCAGACTTTTTTGATTTACACGTTTAGCACTATAAACTTTTATCTCTACTTTTGCTGTATTCCAGAGGTTTGATAACTTGTGTCACTATTATCATTTCTTTTAAAGAATTTTTAAAATTTTCATTGTGATTTCACTTGTACCCCCAAAATCATTCAGGAGCAGATTGTTTAATTTCTATATATTTTTGTAATTCTGAAGGTTTCTTCTGTAGTTGACTTCTAGTTTTATTCTACTGTGATCTAAAAATATACTTGATATGATTTTGATTTTTTAAAACCTGTTTTGTGGTCTGTCATATGGTTTATCTCAAAGAATGTTCAATGTGCTGATGAGAATGTATATTCTTCAGTCCTTGAGTATAAAGTTCTACAAATAAATGTTAGGTCCATTTATTTTATAGTGTAGTTTAAGTCTATTGTTTCTTTGTTGGCTTTCTGTCTCAGTAATCTGTCAACTGCTATCAGTGGTGTGTTGAAGTCTCTCACTATTATTATGTTGTCATCTATCTCATTTATTTGGTCTAGTAGTAATTGTTTTATGAATCTAGAAGCTCCAATGCTAGATGCACATAAATTTAAGATTGTAATATCTTGAATTGATTCTTTTATCATTATATTGAATATAATGACTCACCTAATATAATGACCTTCTTTATCTTTTTTTACTGTTGCTGCTTTGAAGTCTATTTTCATCAGATACAAGAATAGCTACTTCTGCTCATTTGTTATTTTCATTTTTCTTTTTCCACCCCTTTACTTTGAGTTTGTATGAATCCTTATGTGTTAGGGGAGTCTTTTGAAGACAGTAGATATTTAGCTTGTGATGCTTTATTCATTTTGCCAATCTGGGTGTTTTAAATGGAGCACTTAGGCCATTTATATTCAATGTTAATATTTAGATATGAAATACTGTTCCAGTCCTCAAGTTGTTTTACCTAGATACTTGGTTTTCTTTTCTGTGTTATTATTTTATAAGCCCTGTGAATACTATGCTTTCAAGAGGTTTCATTCCAGTGCATATTAACCTTTTTTCCAAGGTTTATAACTCCTTTTATAATTTCTTGTAGGCCTGGTCTGGTAGGAACAAATTTCCTCAGCATTTGTTTGTCTGAAAATGACTTTTTATCTCCTTCATTTATGAAATTTAGTTTTGCTGGACAAAAAAATTGGGGCTGAAATATTCTGTTTAAGGATGCTAAAGATGGAACCCTAGTCCCTTTCGGCTTGTAAGCATTTTTCTGAGTAGTCTCCTGAAATCTGATAGGTTTTGCTTTATAAGTTACCTGATGCTTTTTCTCATTGCTCTTAGAATTATTTCCTTTATATTGACTTTAGAGAGCTTTATTACTATATGCCTTGGTTATATCCTTTTAGCAGTGAATCTCCAATAAGTTCTTTGTGCTTCTTATATTTGGATATCCAAGTCTGTAACAAGACTGGGATTTTTTTCTCAATTAGTCTCTCAAATAAATTTCCAACGTTTTTGCTTTCTCTTCTCCCTTAGGAACAACAATTCTTATTAAGTTTGGCTGTTTTGTATAATCCTATATTACTTAGAGAATGAGTTCAATTCTTTTGATTCTTTTTTTCTTTCTTTTTTTCTAATTGGATTAATTCAAAAGCCTTATCTTTGAGTTCTGAAAATTTCCTTCCACTTGTTCTAATCTATTATGAAAACTCTACACTTCATTTTGTAATTTCTTAAATGTTTCTTTTATTTTCAGAAATTCTGATTGTTGTTTTTTAAAAATATTTATCTCTAGAAAAAGTTTCATTCACATTCTGAATCATATTTTAATATCTTAAGCTTGGTTTTAATTTCTTCTGGTATCTCCTTGAATAGCTTCATAATCAACATTTTAAATTTTTTTCTAATACTTCCAAGATTTCAACTTGATTTGTGTCCACTGATGGAAAGCTAGTGTGATAATTTTCAATTTGTTCACTCTTGACATATAGAAATGTTACTCATTGTTGTGTATTAATTTTGAATCCTGCAACTTTACTGAATTTATTATTTTTTAATAGTTTGAATATTTTTTAATAGTTTTGCTAGAGTTGGTATTATTTATTTAAATTCTTATATATGAAACAACCTAAAGACTATCAAAATCTATTAGAATAGTCTCTCAAAAACTGTTAGAGTAGACTCTATCAAAAACTATTCTAATATTTTTGATAGAGTCTTTAGGTTGTTTCATATGTAAGAATTTAAATAACTAATACCAACTCTACTAAAACTATTAAAAAATATCATGGAGAATGAAATACTTCTGAACTCATTTCTGGGAATCTTACCCTAGTTAGTATTACCCTAATATGGATACCAGATAATGACTGAACACAAAAAGGAAACTATAAACCAGTATCTCTGATTGACATAAATGCAAAAATCCTCAACAAAATATTAGCAAACCAAATTCAAGAACACATTAAAAAGACTATTCAACTTAATCACATGGGATTCATCCCAGGTATGCAAGTATGTCTCAACATATAGAAATCAATAAATAAGATACATCACATCAACAGAATAAAGAATAAACCTGTATGATAATTTCAGTAAATGCCAAAACCCATTTGATAGCATTCAATATTCCTATGTAATAAAATGTCTCAACAAATTGTATATAGTAGCATCATAGTGTAACACAATAAAAGCCGTATATAACAAATCTACAAAGAGTACCATTCTGAACAAGGAAAAGATGAAAACTTTTATTCTAAAACCTGGAATAAAACAAAAATGCCCACATTGACCATTTTTATTTAACATAGTAATGGAAGTACTAACCAGAGCAATTAGACAAGATAAATAAATAAAAGGCATCAGAACTGGCAAAGAATAAGTCAAATTATCTTTGTTTGCAGATGATATAATCATTCATTGTATTCATTAGCTCCAGAATTTCTATTTGACTCCTTTTAAGAATTTCTGTATGTTTAATTTCAATTTTGCTCATGTACTATTTTTCTTGTTTTGTACAGTTGCATATGTGTGTTCACTGTTTGCTTACTGAGCTTCCTTAACACAATTATTTGGAGTTCTTTGTCAGGCAATTTATAGATTTCCATTTCCTATGATCAGTTATTTGAAAATTATTGTGATCCTTTGGTGTCATGTTTCCTTGCTTTTTGTTTGTTTCTTGCAATGTTTCATTGATACCTGCACATCTGATTGAGCAGTCACGTTTTCCAGATATTTTAAACTGGTGTCAGTGGGAGTAAGATCTTCATATGTGAGTGGGTGCAAAGGCAATGGCTTAGTGAAAGGCTGTGATTTTAACTCTGGAGAGCACACGATGGAATAGTCTACTGCAACTCTCTTAGCTAAGGTCAGCATCAGTGATGATTGTGGGGGTCCTCTGCAGTCTTCTAAATTCTCCTTCTTGCTGACATGACTCTAACTTCCCCATATGCATTTGTAAATTAATGTTTTTCTTGTGAAATTTTGGTCATATACTCCTAAAAGGTTGATAGATACTGCCAAATGAATGTTTAAAGCTATTGCCTAATTTTTTATCCCGGTCCATTTTACAACAGAGGATTTCCTAATTCCCCAGACCATCATCAATACTGTGAATTATAAGAACTTATACTTGGCTCTCTGATAGTTAAAACATGATTTCTAACTTTAATATTTAATTTATTATTGGGATTATTTTAATTATATGGTAGTAGTAGCATTTTCATGTTTTTTTTGATATACTTATTTTTTGAAATTTTCAAACATATTAGATGTTGATCATATATTAACTTTCCATTTCATCACCATTACAAACCTTAAAATAATAACATTTCTATCATTCAAGTCACTGTCATTTTTTGGTAACAATTAAGATTTGTAATTACCCTCTTTATGTTCATTATTTATTCAGCATCTACTACCCAGTTTGTCATATCACTCTGAAGTGGAGGTAATCCGTACCCAACACACTGTCCAGTGTTTGGACTAATAATGCCAAAAGGGAGCAAGTAAAGAATCTTTAATGTTACAATGAAGCTTTCTAGGTGGACCAGTGCAGCTCTCATACAGGTCAGAAAATACCAAGAGAGAGAGAGCCAAGTGAGATACCTATCTTTGGGAATAATCGTGGTTATGAGATGGAGCCAGTTTTGAGACATTTGAACTTGTCACCAAATGAGGTAGCATCTGGGCTTTCTTTGTTTGTTTGTTTGTCTGAGACAGAGTCTAGCTCTGTCACCAAGCTGGAGTGCATTGGCGTGATCTCTGCTCACTGCAATCTCCACCTTCCAGGTTCAAGGGATTCTCCTGCCTCAGCCTCCATATGAGCTGGGATTACAGGCACACGCTGCCATTCCCAGCTAATTTTTGTAATTTTTTAGTAGAGATGGGGTTTCACCATGTTAGCCAGGCTGGTCTTTGTCACCTGACCTCGTCATCTGCCCACCTGGGTCTCCCAAAATGCTAGGATTACAGGGGTGAGCCACTGCGCCTGGCCCAGGCTTTCTTATTTACTTGTTGATTTCTTGGACAAAAGCAGAGAGAAGGGTAGAGCTTAAAACTTGTTAGCAAACAGCAAATATTAAGTCAGACTCTTTATTATACTCCAGCCTAACATATTATGATATATGTTTATATATCTAGTTCTTCATGAATTGTAGCTCCTGTCCCTCAAAGGAAGCTGACTTTATTCCCACCTCCAGCAGTGGGTAAAATCAGTCTACAACAATACCATTTTTTGGTCAATGATGAGTTTATAAATCAGTCGCATGCCACTAAACATATAGAATACTCCTGACCATAGGGTATCTGTATGTGATTAAACTTGAACCTATAAGATGCAAGAAAATATTTTGGGGGATGGAGACTAATGAAGGGGGACATCAGGAGAAGGATTTAAAATATTTTCCCTCTCTTAAGAGAAAACAAGCATAAATGATAAGTTCATTTGCTTTGGACATTGCCATGTACATATGTGAAGTCTGAAAGTATAGCTATTCCACTTTCATCTTGGAACTCTGGAGAATAACAACAAGCATAGCTGGAATCTTGCTGTCACCATGTCTCATTATCCTTCAACATCACCACATTTTAAGTCATTGGAGCCAATTAATTGCCTCTCTTTATTAATACTAATATTTATGTGATTTTCTGTTAATTCACCTCAAAATAAACAAAACCTCACTCGGATACACATAATTTTGTCTTCTGAGAGGAAAAAATACCAGGTAAAATACTGTTGAGTGCCATGCTTTTAGAAGAATGAAATTCTCTCTGAGGCATAGTTAAATTTCACTTTCATCACTGCTTTTTTGGGGGACAGGGGAAGCAATTATTGTACCAATTTCACAATCTGTACTAGATGTCACTTGCCATATATTATTTCTGCCTCAAGTTTATGCTCTAATCTCTTTCATGCCCTTTGGTTTCTCTAATTTTATTTTCACCCAAGGGTTCCCTCTGGACCTTGGGTATTTTTAGGAGTGGGGTGAAGGGGGAGAATGGCAGGTGATCATTATTTATGCCATACTTCTTGAACTGCTTATTTTGAATGACATAAATTCTTAGATTGTCGTTTTTTATTCATTAATTGCATCTTAGAAATTCATCCTTTCCTGCCAGGTTTATTTTATTTTTGTTTATTTATTTATTTATGAGACAGAGTCTCTGTTGCCCAGGCTGAAGTGCAGTGGCATGATCTTGGCTCATTGCAGCTTCACCTCCCAGGTTCAAGCAATTCTCCTGCCTCAGCCTCCGGAGTAGCTAGGATTACAGGTGCCTGGCATCACGTCTGGCTAATTCTTGTATTTTTTGTAGAGATGGGGTTTCACCTTGTTAGCTAGGCTGGTCTTGAACTCCTGATGTCAGGTGATCTGCTGGCGTAAGCCCCCCAAAGTGCTAGGATTATAGGCATGAGCCACCACAGCTGGCCTCCTGCCAGGTTTAGAGGCTAGAAGTAGATTGGGGAGATAAGTAAATTCAACTTGATAATAGTTTTATGTATGTTCCATTATTTTTTGACATTTTTCTTTATTATACATTTTTTTCACTTAATAAACTCATTGGCTTCCAATATCTATAATTATTCCTAGGAGCATTCAATTTTATATATTATACCATTTTCTTTCTACATTAGTGGAACTTTTGGTCATGACAGACAATTTATTAGCTTGTTCATTGTGGTTAAAAGTGAATGTCTAAATACTTAGAGAAGCAAAAGCAAGATTACAAGGTAACTTCAAGAAATAATATTACTTAGTTATTTTTGCTTTTAAAGTTTTATTTCCACATAAACTTTCGCAGAAGCAATGTACTTTAGGAATTATTTGATTCCTGTTGTCCAAGATCATTCTAAGAGAAACTTTAATTTTTCATACTGATCATTTTGTTATACTTAAGAATATTTGTTTAGTGATGTGTACAAAAGGCATTCAAAGTGTGAAACAAAAGGCATTTAAAGTGTAAAAGAATGGTAGTATATTTAATGGCTATTGTTTGGATGATAATGAGCTGTAAGTATTGAATTCTATTCTCTAGGTAATACAGATATCACTGTTATGTAAAACATCTTTTTATAATATTTAAGTCAATATCTGCATATTTGCTTTTAAAATCTTTTTACTTCCCTTTATTTCTTCATCATTTTGCTAATAAGCATAGGTTTTAGTGCAGAAAAATTGAGTGGATGTTTATGACAATAACACTATTCATTTTGTACCCTTCTAGCACTCTTACCACATATCACTCTGTGACAGGCAATTAGTTCCTGTTGTGTAATTAATTATTAAAATCACCTTATTGCATTTTTAAGAACTGGCACAAAGATACTATAAATCACTATAATTCCCATTCTACTAAAGTGTGTAATGCTATTCTGTCTATATAAATAAAGTTTGTACTCAATGTAAAGGAGATGGATTATTGTCTCAATGTGAATGCCATTAAATTTTTTAAGATAATCTCAGCAAATAGTTTATCAGTGCTACTTCTATATCATGAACATATTTTTCAATTGAATAGATGTGCATTTATTGCTAATTGATAAAAACCTAAACCAAATAAATATGTTGATGTGTCTTGACATTTTCAAGGTTTTAAAATTATTAGTACAGTTTCTAGCAGTCCTTATTTTCATACAGCAGGTACACACTTATCACAATTGGAGGTCATCATCCTCAGAATTAACACCAGAAATCACACCAGCTATGATACTATTAGAAAGTTAATTACAGAAGGGCCTACATACATCTATAATCAACAACAATTTCTCCAGCTCTACAATGTGCTGGTCACAGTTCTGGAAAAAAATTTAAAGTAAAAACATGCCTTGAAATATTGAACCCTGCTAAGATAGCCTTTTCATAGTGTGGAGCTTTTAACATATTCCCCAGCATTTAACCATTCTCCAGCAAAGAGGCTATACAGATCACATAAACTAGTGAGTTATGGTGGGTTGAAAGACTGCCAAAATAAAGAAGGTAGACTCTGTCTAAAGGGAGCAATAGCTACCCAACTAGTGTTTTTATTTGAACAGAGATGCAGATACAGTGCTGTAATAACTTCTAGTTTTTAAGTGAATATGTAAATTTCGACTTTTATGTGAACTTACCTACTTTTTAAATATCAAGTCTACTTTTTCCTTTCTAATTCAGAAGTAAAACTGTCTACAAAGCATCTAAAGTTGTATTTTTAAACAGCTCTATTGAGAAAAAATTTACATACCATAAAATATACTCACTTAAAATATACATTCAATGATTTTTAGTATCTATATAAAGATGTGTAACCATCACAACAGTGTCATTATTGAATTTTGTCATCATATCACTCCCAAAATAATTTCTGTGCCTTTTAGTAGTGACTTTCCATTTTCCCTTACATCCAGCCCCTGGAAACTACTGTGGCTGTGAATTTGCCTATTCTGAAAACTTTATGTAACTGGAAGCATACAATGTGTGGCCTTTGTTTTGGGCTTTTCCAATTAGTATTACATTTTCAAGGTTCAACCACATTATAACATGTATCAGTGCTTCATTATTTTTGTGGCTGAATAGTATTTTAGAGTATAATATACAACTTTTTAGGTCAGGCGTGGTGGCTCATGCCTGTAATCCCAGCACTTTGGGAGGCCGAGGCGGGTGGATCACGAGGTCAAGAGATCCAGACCATCCTGGTCAACATGGTGAAACCCCGTCTCTACTAAAAATACAAAAATTAGCTGGGCATGGTGGTGTATGCCTGTAATCCCAGCTACTCAGGAGGCTGAGGCAGGAGAATTGCCTGAACCCAGGAGGCAGAGGTTGCTGTGAGCCAAGATCGCACCATTGCACTCCAGCCTGGGCAACAAGAGAGAAACTCCATCTCAAAAAAAAAAAAAAATATATATATATATATATATACAACTTTTTAATCCATTCATTAGCTGATGGATATTTGGGTCGCTTACATTTTTAATATTCAATATAGTGCTGCTATAAATATTCATGTACAAAATTTTGTGTGTACATATGTTTTCATTTCTTTTGAGTGAGTAGATACCTAGAAATTTAATTGCTGGATCATATGGTTACTCTAGGTTGAACATTTTGAGTAACTGCTGGAGTGTTTTGAAATTAGCTACATTTTGTAACCCCAGTAGCAGTGTACAAGAATTCAGATTTCTCCACCTCCATACCAAGACCTGTTACTGTCAGTTCATTTGTTTATATTAATCTTAGAGGGTGTGCAGTATCTCACTGCGTTTTATATTAGCATTTCCCTAATGGCTAACAAGTTTAAGAATCATTCCATGTGCTTAATGGCCATATCTGCTTTGAAGAGATATCATTTGAAATTCTTTTTCCGTGTTTTAATTTATTACTTGTCATTTTACTTTGAGCTGTGATATATATACATATATATACACATATATCACATATATGTATACATTACACATATATATCACATATATATATGATTTAATTTTAGTTAATTTTTATATACAGTATGACACAGGAATTCAACTTCAATCTTTTACATGTGGATATTTATTTATTCCAGCACCATTTTCTGAAAAGACTATTCTTGCCCCATTGTATGGTCATGGCATTTTTGTAAAGCATAAATTTAGCAAACACATAAGGATATTCTTCTGGGCACATGAGTCATCTCATTAAATATCTCATTAAAATAAATATTTTTTTTGCCAGTTACACACTTTCTTGTTGATGTATATTGCTTTGTAATGAATTTTAATTTGAAAGTGTGAGCACATCAACTTTGTTATTTTTTCAAGAGTGGAGTGACTATTCTGGTTTCCTTGCATTTGTAAATGAATTTTAAGTTCATCTTGTTAACTTTGTTTTAAAAGTCACCTGGGATATTAACAGGGGTATCACTGAAGCTAAGGATAGATTTGAGGATTACTGCTTTTTTACCTATATTAAGTCTTCCAATTCATGATCATGGATGTCTTTTCATTTATGTAGGTGTTCTTTAATTTATTTCAACAATGTTTATAGCTTTCAGTCCATAAATCTTCTACTTGTTTTGATAAATTTTTCCTAAGTATTTTTTTCTTTATGGTATTATGAGTTTGCATTATTTCACTTTCACATTGTTTATTGCTAGTGTATAGAAATATAATTTATTTTTGTATATTAATCTTTTATCTTGAAACCTTGATGAACTAATACTATTTCTCTTTTTGGTGTAATGCTTAGAGTTTTCTACATACATGATGTTTGATTGCAAGTAGAGAAAACTTGACTTCTTTCTTTCTAATTTGAGTGGCTTTTCTACCCCACCCCCAGACTTTTTTTTTTTTGCCTAGTTGTCCTGGATAGAGCTTACAGTATACACTGAATTGGCTAAATTATGTCCACTTTCCCACATTCATATGTTAAAGCCCTAATGCCCAACTACTTCAGAATGTGACTATATTTGGAGGCAGAGTCTACAGAAGTAATTAAGTGAAAATAAGTTCACTGGGGTAAACTGTAATATGACTGATGTCCTTATAAATTGAGAAAATTTGAACAAAGACACATACAGAGAGAAGACAATGTAAAGTTACAGGGAGAAGATGGCTATCTATAAGCTAAGACTAGAGGGCTGGAACACATTTTTTCCTCTTTACCCTCAGAAAAATATCAGTCCTGCCAACACCACCTTTTTTTAAGGCGTCTAGCCACCAAGATTGTGAGAAAATAAATTTCTGTTGTTTAAACCATCTATTCTATGGTACTTTGTTACAGTTGCCCAAGTAAACTAATACAAGTGACAAGATAATATATCTTTGTCTTGGGTCTGATCTTATGGAGAAAGCTTTAAATCTTTCATCAATATAGTTGCAGTGAGTTAGAGGATTTAAGGGCTGATCAAGTAGAAGGTATGACTTCAAGATGTCACTATTGCAGAATGAGCTTTATTGGGCACTGACTGAACAGAATTGTATAAGAAGGAAAGTTTCTTATAGTAGGAGACCTTCCAGAGACAAGGCTGAAAGGTCATCACCCAAAGAGAGAAGAGGTCAAGGGACTAAATAAGGAGAGGAGAAATATAGAGAGGACTTACATGTCTAGATAATGCTGCTCAGCAGCACAGTGGGAAATCTCAGGGTCACAGAACTCCAAAGGGCAGAAGCTATTTGAGCTCTTTTATAGACAACATAGTTTGTTTTATCAATGGCTAGCAGATGTTGGGTGTAATGTTGCAGGATATGGAAAGCAGGCAGGCTCTAAATGGCTAAAAATAGGTTTTTGAGAGCTATATTTACAGCAATTGGAAGTGCAAAATTTTGAGATGGATGCCAGTGAGCTTTGAGCTAATATTCTTAGCATGCTATGAAGTAAACAAAAGGACCAATATAAAAAACCTACCTTTTGCCCAACAGATATAATGTTATCTGTGATTTTTTCTAACTGGGGTTGAGTGCTTTTATCGTGATAGTTTGTTGAGTGCTTTTAATATGAAACATTGTTGAATATTGTCTAATTACTTTTTTGCATTTATAGAGATGATCATGTCCTTTGTTCTATGATATGAAATTAATTATTTATCATTAATTGATTTTCAGACCTTGAATCAACCTTCACTTCCTAGAATAAATACCAGTTGGTCATGGTGTATAATTCTTTTATACATTGCTGGATTTTCTTTGATAGATTTTTTTTTCAAGATTTATACACCATATTTATAAGATTTGTAAGATGACATTCTGGTCAGTGTTTCTTTTTTCTTTTTACTTTTACATTTTTTTTTTAATTTTTTATTGAATTATAGGTTTTGGGGTACATGAGCAGAGCATGCAAGACAGTTGCGTAGGTACACACATGGCAGTGTGCTTTGCTTTTCTTCTCCCCTTCACCCACATTTGGCATTTGTCCCCAGGCTATCCCTCCCCACCTCCCCGTCCCACTGGCCCTCCCCTTTTCCCCCCAGTAGACCCCAGTGTTTAGTACTCCCCTTTCTGTGTCCATGTGTTGTCATTTTTCATCACCCACCTATGAGTGAGAATATGCGGTGTTTCATTTTCTGTTCTTGTGTCAGTTTGCTGAGGATGATGTTTTCCAGATTCATCCATGTCCCTACAAACGACACAAACTCAACATTTCTGATTGCTGCATAATATTCCATGGTGTATATGTGCCACATTTTTCCAATCCAGTCTATTATCAATGGGCATTTGGGTTGATTCCAGGTCTTTGCTATTGTAAACAGTGCTGCAATGAACATTCGTGTACATGTGTCCTTATAGTAGAATGATTTATAGTCTTTTGGATATATACCCAGTAATGGGATTGCTGGGTCAAATGGAATTTCTATTTCTAAGGCCTTGAGGAATCGCCACACTGTCTTCCACAATGGTTGAACGAATTTACACTCCCACCAACAGTGTAAAAGTGTTCCTTTTTCTCCACATCCTCTCCAGCATCTGTTGTCTCCAGATTTTTTAATGATCGCCATTCTAACTGGCGTGAGATGGTATCTCAATGTGGTTTTGATTTGCATCTCTCTGATGACCAGTGACGATGAGCATTTTTTCATATGATTGTTGGCCTCATATATGTCTTCTTTCGTAAAGTATCTGTTCATATCCTTTGCCCACTTTTGAATGGGCTTGTTTGTTTTTTTCCTGTAAATCTGCTTGAGTTCTTTGTAAATTCTGGATATCAGCCCTTTGTCAGATGGGTAGACTGCAAAAATTTTTTCCTATTCTGTTGGTTGCCGATGCACTCTAGTGACTGTTTGTTTTGCTGTGCAGAAGCTGTGGAGTTTGATT
Source organism: Callithrix jacchus (assembly GCF_049354715.1). Taxonomy (NCBI): domain Eukaryota; kingdom Metazoa; phylum Chordata; class Mammalia; order Primates; family Cebidae; genus Callithrix; species Callithrix jacchus. The sequence continues at coordinate 143,128,410 of NC_133524.1, forward strand.
AGGTCCCATTTGTCTATTTTGGCTTTTGTTGCCAATGCTTTTGGTGTTTTGTTCATGAAGTCCTTGCCTACTCCTATGTCCTGGATGGTTTTGCCTAGATTTCCTTCTAGGGTTTTTATGGTGCCAGGTCTTATGTTTAAGTCTTTAATCCATCTGGAATTAATTTTAGTGTAAGGTGTCAGGAAGGGGTCCAGTTTCTGCTTTCTGCACATGGCTAGCCAGTTTTCCCAACACCATTTGTTAAACAGGGAATCCTTTCCCCATTGCTTGTTGTTGTCAGGTTTATCAAAGATTGTATAGTTGTATGTATGTTGTGTTGCCTCCGGTGCCTCTGTTTTGTTCCATTGGTCTATATCTCTGTTTTGGTACCAGTACCATGCTGTTTTGATTACTGTAGCCTTGTAGTATAGTTTGAAATCCGGTAGTGTGATGCCCCCCGCTGTGTTCTTTTTGCTTAGAATTGACTTGGCTATGCGGGCTCTCTTTTGGTTCCATATGAAGTTCATGGTGGTTTTTTCCAGTTCTGTGAAGAAAGTCAATGGTAGCTTGATGGGGATAGCGTTGATTCTGTAAATTACTTTGGGCAGTATAGCCATTTTCACGATATTAATTCTTCCTAACCATGAACATGGAATGTTTCTCCATCTGTTTGTGTCCTCTCTGATTTCATAGAGCAGTGGTTTGTAGTTCTCCTTGAAGAGGTCCCTTACGTTCCTTGTGAGTTGTATTCCAAGGTATTTTATTCTTTGTGGAGCAATTGTGAATGGCAGTTCGCTCCTGATTTGGCTTTCTTTAAGTCTGTTATTGGTGTAGACGAATGCTTGTGATTTTTGCACATTGATTTTATATCCTGAGACTTTGCTGAAGTTGCTTATCAGTTTCAGGAGTATTTGGGCTGAGGCAATGGGGTCTTCTAGGTATACTATCATGTCGTCTGAAAATAGAGACAATTTGGCTTCCACCTTTCCTATTTGAATACCCTTTATTTCTTTTTCTTGGCTGATTGCTCTGGCTAGAACTTCCAGTACTATATTGAATAGGAGTGGTGACAGAGGGCATCCTTGTCTAGTGCCAGATTTTAAAGGGAATGCTTCCAGTTTTTGCCCATTCAGTATGATATTGGCTGTTGGTTTGTCATAAATAGCTTTTATTACTTTGAGATACGTTCCATCGATACCGAGTTTATTGAGGGTTTTTAGCATAAAGGGCTGTTGAATTTTGTCAAATGCCTTCTCTGCGTCAGTTGAGATAATCATGTGGTTTTTGTTTTTGGTTCTGTTTATGTGGTGAATTACGTTTATAGACTTGCGTATGTTGAACCAGCCTTGCATTCCTGGGATGAATCCTACTTGATCATGATGAATAAGTTTTTTGATTTGCTGTTGCAATCGGCTTGCCAATATTTTATTGAAGATTTTTGCATCTATGTTCATCATGGATATTGGCCTGAAGTTTTCTTTTCTCATTGGGTCTCTGCCGGGTTTTGGTATCAGGATGATGTTGGTCTCATAAAATGATTTGGGAAGGATTCCCTCTTTTTGGATTGTTTGAAATAGTTTTAGAAGGAATGGTACCAGCTCTTCCTTGTGTGTCTAGTAGAATTCGGCTGTGAACCCGTCTGGACCTGGGCTTTTTTTGTGTGGTAGGCTCTTAATTGCTGCCTCGACTTCTGCCCTTGTTATTGGTCTATTCATGGTTTCAGCTTCCTCCTGGTTAGGCTTGGGAGGACACAGGAGTCCAGGAATTTATCCATTTCTTCCATGTTTGCTAGTTTATGCGCATAGAGTTGTTTGTAATATTCTCTGATGATGGTTTGAATTTCTGTGGAATCTGTGGTGATTTCCCCTTTATCATTTTTTATTGCATCTATTTGGTTGTTCTCTCTTTTCTTTTTAATCAATCTGGCTAGTGGTCTGTCTATTTTGTTGATCTTTTCAAAAAACCAGCTCTTGGATTTATTGATTTTTTGAAGGGTTTTTCGTGTCTCAATCTCCTTCAGCTCAGCTCTGATCTTAGTTATTTCTTGTCTTCTGCTGGGTTTTGAGTTGTTTTGATCTTGCTCCTCTAGCTCTTTCAATTTTGACGGTAGGGTGTCAATTCTTCATTATGTTGATGCTCTTTAGCATTTAGTGTGATTTTGGAATGGCTGGTACTGGTTGTTCCTTTCTATGTGTAGTGCCTCTTTAGGAGCTCTTGTAAAGCAGGCCTGGTGGTGACAAAATCTCTGAGTACTTGCTTGTTCGCAAAGGATTTTATTTTTCCTTCACTTCTGAAGCTCAGTTTGGCTGGATATGAAATTCTGGGTTGAAAGTTCTTTTCTTTAAGAATGTTGAATATTGGCCCCCACTCTCTTCTGGCTTGTAGTGTTTCTGCCGAGAGATCTGCTGTGAGTCTGATGGGCTTCCCTTTGTGGGTGACCCGACCATTCTCTCTGGCTGCCCTTAGTATTCTCTCCTTTATTTCAACCCTGTTGAATCTGACGATTATGTGCCTTGGGGTTGCTCTTCTTGCGAAATATCTTTGTGGTGTTCTCTGTATTTCCTGCAAATGAGTGTTGGCCTGTCTTGCTAGGTGGGGGAAATTTTCCTGGATGATGTCCTGAAGAGTATTTTCCAGCTTGGATTCATTCTCTTCGTCCCCTTCTGGTACACCTATCAAACGTAGGTTAGGTCTTTTCACATAGTCCCACATTTCTTGGAGACTTTGTTCATTCCTTTTTGCGCTTTTTTCTCTGATCTTGGTTTCTCGTTTTATTTCATTGAGTTGGTCTTCGACTTCAGATATTCTTTCTTCTGCTTGGTCAATTCGGCTATTGAAACTTGCGTTTGCTTCGCGAAGTTCTCGTATTGTGTTTTTCAGCTCCTTTAATTCATTCATATTCCTCTCTAAGTTATCCATTCTTGTTATCATTTCCTCGAATCTTTTTTCAAATCTTTTTTCAAGGTTCTTAGTTTCTTTGCATTGATTTAATACATGATCTTTTAGCTCACAAAAGTTTCTCATTATCCATCTTCTGAAGTCTAATTCTGTCATTTCGTCACAGTCATTCTCCGTCCAGCTTTGTTCCCTTGCTGGTGAGGAGTTTTGGTCCTTTCTAGGAGCGAGGTGTTCTGGTTTCAGGTGTTTTCCTCCTTTTTGCGCTGGTTTCTTCCCATCTTTGTGGATTTGTCCGCTGGTCATTTGCGTAGTTGCTGACTTTTTGATTGGGTTTCTGAGTGGACACCCGGAATGTTGATGATGAAGTATTTCTGTTGCTTGGTTTTCCTTCTACCAGTCTAGCCCCTTTGCTGTACGACTGCTGAGGTCCGCTCCAGACCCTGCTTGTCTGGGGTGCACCTCTAGCAGCTGTGGCACAGCGAGGGATGCTACCAGTTTCTTTTTCTGCTCTCTTTGTCCCAGGATGATGCCTGCCTAATGTCAGTCTTTTGGATATAGAGGGGTCGTGTAGCTGCTTGAGGAGACAGTTTGTACTTTATAGGGGTTTAATTGCTGAGCTGTGCACTCTGTTGTTCATTCAGGGCTGTTAGGCTGCTATGTTTGATTCTGCTGCAACAGAGCTCATTAAAAAACCCTTTTTTTTTTTTTTCAAATGCTCTTTGTTGAGGGGTTTGGGCTTTATTTTTGGATGTTCGATGAGGTGTCCTGCCCAGCTAGAAGGCAGACTAGCCACTGTTTGGCTGCCGAGGCTCCGCCCTGCTGTTGTGTGATTCACCCTGTTGTGCAGGCTCTGCTGTTCTGCTGTGTTCTCTGCCACGCCCTGCGGCGGAGTCTCTTCGTTGTAGCGTGTTGCCTCAGCAACGGCAGGCTGCGTCAGCAGTGGGCGTGTATCTCAGTAGGGACGGGTTGCCTCGGCAACGGCTGGCTGCGTCAGCAGTGGGCGTGTATCTCAGTTGGGGCGGGTTGCCTCAGCAACGGCTGGCTGCGTCAGCAGTGGGCGTGTATCTCAGTTGGGGCGGGTTGCCTCGGTAGTGGTGGACGCCCCTCCCCCACAGAGCGTCTCGGACCGTCTGCTCAGGATAGTTTGAAATCGCGGTTTTGTTCGTCCCACTGGGTATCCCAAACCATCTGTCCCTGCAATCCCCTGGGCTGGGCTACTGTCCAAGTCTCGTTCAGTCTCAAGTCCAGCCCTCTCAAGTCTCAGGTTCGTGGTTCAACAGGGCACCCGGACAAGCGCGCCCTGTGGGGGATTGCTGGGTGGGGCCGGCCGCCGCCGCCCCGGCTGCCGGCTTCGCCAGGCAGACCTACTGCCTGGCGTCCCGTGTCTTTTTGTACTTGGGAGTTTCCCCGTTCTGTGGGCAACAAAAATCAGTCTGTAAATGCAGCTCTGACTCACCGTTTGCAGATTCAACGCGAGCTCCAATCCTGGGTTGTTCTCACAGCGCCATCTTGAGTCCTCCCCACCTACTTTTTTTTTTTCTACTTAAACTTTTATTTTGAATGCTGATCTGATCAGTTCATGACCCGGGGTAAGTGGTAATTAGAAACAGCTAGAAGGAGGGAAGGAGAGGGGACCAGCAGTCCACAAACAGGAGGAAAGGAGAGAGGTGTGTGTGCGTGTGTGTGTGTGTGTGTGTGTGTGTGTGTGTGTGTGTGTGTGGTGCAGGAGTGTCATCCCCAGGGCCCTGTCAGCCTCTCTCTTCTCCACCATGGCTGCCCACCTGTTTATCTGTCTCTGTGAGGATATTTGGGGATGTCAGGGGCTGAAGGAGCTGTTGGGGATAGGAAGAGGAAAGGCTGAGGAACGACCCAACCAGCTGGGTGTCTGCACTGGCTAGAGAAGAAACCACTCCACCCACAAGCCTACCCTACACCTATGGCTTCAGTGCAGAAGTAAGTCCAGGTGGGTTCAGGCCCATGCCATCATCTCTGGCCTGAAAAACCCCATAGCAGGCAGGGGTTCTTCCAGAGGGCTAAATGCTCTGTGCTGATCCTGCAAGTGTCCTTTTCACTGCTCCCTTCCTGCCCCACCCACACTCCAATTGGGACTTTCAAACCTTGAGCTCAGACCTTCACTACTGTGCTCCTGTAGTGTCCAGCCATAGGAGCGATGCAGTGGGGAAGGAGGGGTTATAGTCTCAGCCTAGCTCAGAAGAACATCCCTCCACCCCTCTAACAGGAGATGCTAGAAAATATAATCCTGAGCAGACCCAGACCTCCGTCTGGTAACCAGTGCCCAAGGCCCAATGGGAAGCAGGGTGAGGTAGACTCCATGCCAGGAAGATCAGCAAAAGCCAGGAGTAGCCAGGGCCAGCCCAGGAAAATGCAGGATTGTCTCTGAGGGGAAACCAACCAGCTGTCTTTGGTTCAGTGGCCAGGGTCAGAGTCAGGGTCTGGGATGGGGAGAGTCCTACAATCCAATTACCACCCCCCTCCACACATCTACAGGTTTCGACCAGAGAGCTTTCAGCATGACCTATTTTGGGGCTTAAAGAGAAAAAGGAGAGAGAGAAAAGGGGAAGCCCCTACTTTCTCTCTGTTAAAATGCCAAAGTCCTAGACTGGAAGTTTCTGCTCTGGCAGCAGCAGATACCAAATCCCAGAAGCCCCTCCACCCAGTCTGGCTCCACAAAAGGGGACAATACTGGATTCATAGAATGACTTGGAAAATGAAGCTAAGCTGTTATTATTTCAAATCTTTGTGAAGAATTAGTACTAATTTTTCTGTAAATGTTTAGTAGGAATTACCAATGGATGCTTGTATGTGTTAGTCTTCTCTCATGCTGCTATGAAGAAATACCCAAGACTGAATAATTTATAAAGAAAAGAGGTTTAATTGACTCACAGTCAACTTTCTTGGGGAAGCCTCAGGAAACTTATAATCATGGCTGAAGGTCCTCTTCACGTGGTAGCAGGGGAGAGAATGAGCACAGAACAATGAGGGCATAAGCCCCTTAAAAACCATCAGATCTCATGAGAACTCACTCACTATCAGGACAGCAGCATGGGGAAGCCATCACCACTATCTGATCACCTCCCATGAGGTCCTTCTCCCAGCACATGGGGATTACAATTTCGATTACAATTCAAGATGATATTTGGGTGGGGACACAGAGCCAGACCATATCAGTCTAGGTCTGGGCTTTCCTTTGTGGGAAGTTGTGAAATCATGAGTCAATGTCTTTACTTGTTTATTAATATTTTTCTTGTCTGTATTCAAACTTTGATTTCATTGTATACCTGTTTTGGTTGTTATTGTCTTTCTAGAAATTTGTCCAATTGCATCAAAGTTATCTAATTAGTTGGTGTAGAGTAGTTTTGTATATTCCTTTATAATTTTTCAAATTCTGTATATTTGTCAGCAGTGTCTTCTTTTTTATTCCCAATTTTAGGATTTTGAGTCTTCCTTCTTTTTGTTTTGTCAGTCTAGCTAAATATTTGTCAATCTGTTGATCTTTTCGAAGAACCATCTTTTTGTTTCATTGATTTATTGACTTTCTATATTGTTTTTGTATTCTCGCTTTCATTGATTTTCACTCTAATTTTTAACCTTTTCTTCCTGATTGATTTGTATTTAGTTTACTCTACTTTTTCTAGTTTCCTAATGTAGACATTTAGGGTATTAATTAGAGATTTTTCTTCTTTTTTAAGATAGGCCAAGATGTATCCACTAGCAATTTTTATTAAACATTTGGGAAAAAATCAATAACTATCATCACAACCTTTCCAAAATATAAAGGAAGGTAGATCATTTTCCTATGAATCCAGTATTGTTCTGTTACCAAAGCCAGACAATGACATCAGAAGAATGAATGAATGAATGAATAAGCTTCCCTTTAAACAGTGCTTTACCAGTGCATTCCCTTAATTTGGGTTTCTTAGGTTTTCATTTATCTTCATCTCAAAGTATTTTTAAACTTCTCTCTAATTTCTTCTTTGAGCCATTGGTTATTTGGAAATTTTATATTCACTTTGAATTTTTTTTAGAAACAGAGTCTTATTCTGTCACCCAGGCTAGAGTGCAAGGGTGCAATTATAGCTCACTCTAACCTCAAAATCCTGAACTCAAGCTCAACGGATGCACCTCAGCCTCCTGAGTAGGTGGGGATACAGGTGCATCCCACCATGCTTAGCAAAGTTTTCAAAATTTTTAGAGAGGAGGTCTTGCTCTGTTGGCCAGACTGGTCTCAAACTTCTGGTCTCAAGTCATTCTCCTGTCTCAGCCTCCCAAAGCACTGGGATTACAGGCGTGAGCCACTGCACCCAGCCAAAAATGTGTTGTTTGTGTTGTCTACTTTCCACATATTTATGAACTTCTCATATTGCCTTTTCTTATATTTGTTTAAAATATATCTAATTTAATTCCCTTGCAATAGAGAACATTGTATAATTTCAATAAATTTAAATTTTGAGACTTGTTCTATAGACCGTCATATGGTCTATTCTTAGGAATATTCTATATATGCTTCAGGGGAATTAATATGTTGCTGTTCTAGGGTGAAGTCTTTTATAGGTATCTGTTAGATCTAGTTGGTTTATGTTGTTCAAGTCTTCATTATCCACTTTGATCTCATTGTTTTATGCCTTACTGTAAATAGGTTATTGAAATCTCAAGCTATTATTACTGAATTGTTTATTTATCCCTTTTACTTTGTAATTCTCCTTTATTTTGGGCCTCTCTTATTAGGTGCATATATATTTATAGTTGTTTTATTTGTTGGTGGCTTGACCATTTTATTTTATTTTTTAATGTTCTCCAGTACACTTTTTTGTTTGAGAGTATATTTTATGTGATGTTCATTTAGCCACTCCCGATTTCTTATGGTTGGTGTTTGCATGATATACCTCTTTTCATCCTTTTGCTTTAAACCTATTTCTGTTATTTCTACCTTTGAATCTTGTGTCTAGTGAAAACAGAATAAAATTGTGTCTTGCTTGCTTCATTTTTAAATTCAGTGTGATAATCTCTCCCCAGGATTCTTTAATCCATTAACTTTTAATTTTATTATTGATATTTTTGAATTTATGTCTGCCATTTCAGTTTCTATTTCTCTATGTCTCATATCTATTTTGTTCTTATGTCTTTGCTTCAGTCTTTTCACCTTCAGTAAACATTTGATATTGTAAAACTTAATTCCTTTAATAATTGTTAAACTATATACATATTCATTTTTTGTCATTTTCTTAGTGATAGCTATAGGCTTGATGCTATACATCTTAGTTTATTTGAATGTACTCCAGATGTATATTAATGTAAAAAATTAATGTAGAAAAATTAATTCTATATGGCTCTATTCTTGCCAATTCTTGTGCTGTTATTATAATATACTTTACATGTATATATGTTATAAACCCAACAATGCATTACTATGATAATTATTTTACAAAGTTTTATGTCTTTTAAAAAGACTGAGAGAACACAGAACATGTATTAATAGAGGTTGTTATGTTATCTTTTTATTTTCTATTTCTCATTAATTTCTTCCTTTCATTTTAAGAGACCATCTGGTGGGATTTCCCCACTCTAATATCGATTTTGTGCTCATATTTGTGTGCTGATATCATCAACTATGTTATATTTATATGTGTTATAAAACAAATAATATGGGTATGTGCACATGCAATTAATGTATTTTTAATATTCTTTACTTTTTATTGATATTATTATGTTTTGATTCTTGTGGGTACATAGTAAGCATATATATTTATGGGTTACATGAAATATTTTGATACAGGTATAAGAGTTTTCTCTAGGTTTTCTTCTAGTATTTTTATAGTGTTAGGTTTTTCATCCATCTTGAGTTTATGTTTAAGTTTCTAATCCATCTTGAGTTTATTTTTGTATATGGTGAGAGATTGAAGTTTTGTTAAATTCTTCTCCATATGGCAATCTGATTTTCCCAGCATAATTTATTTAAAGATTCTATTTTTTCCAATATATGTTTTAGTCATATTTGTCAAAAATCAGTTGGCTATAAATATGTGGCTTTATTTCTGTGTTCTCTATTATGTGCCGTTTATTTAAGTGTCAAATTTTTATATAGATATCATGCTATTTTGCTAAATATGATTTGAATTCTGGTAATTTGATGATTTAAGCATTTTTCTTTTAGATTAGGATTGCTTTGGCTATTCATGCCCTTTTCTGGTTCCATATGAATTTTATAATACATATTTATAATCCTATAAATATAAAATTAATATTTTGATAGAGATCGCATTGAACCTTTAGATTGCTTTCGACAGTATGGTCGTTTTAATGACATTAATTCTTGCAATATATGAGCATAGATGTTTTCCCATTTGTGTCATGTACGAGTTCTGTCATCAGTGAGTGGTGGTTTTCCTTATCTTTCACCTCCTTGGTTGAATTTATTCCTAGGTGATCTTTGTATCTATTGTAAATGAGATGGCTTTCTTGATTTTGATCTCAGCTGGATCATTACTGGTGTATAAAAACACTACTGACTTTTTTTAACTTTTATTGTGGTTGAGGGGTACATGTACAGGTTTGTTATACAGGTAAGTTGCATATCATGGGGCTTTGGTTTATATATTATTTCATCACCCAGGTAATAGACATTGTTCTCAATAGGTAGTTTTAAAATCATCCCCCTCCAGCCTTATGTAGGCCCTGGTTTCTGTTGTTTCCTTCTTTGTTTCCATATGTACTCAATGTTTAGCTCCCACTTATAACTGACAATGTATAGTATATGATTTTCTTTTTCTGTGCTATTTTGCTTAGGATAATGGCCTTCCACACCATCCTTGTTGCTGCAAAGGACATAACTTCATTTTTTTAGTGGCTGGATAGTATTCCATGGTATACATGTATCACCTTTTTTAAATCTAGTCTACTGTTGATAGGCATTTAGGTTGATGTCATGGCTTTGCTATTGTGAATACTGCTGTGCAGAACATACGTGTCCATGTGTCCATGCAGCAGAATTATTTTTATATATTCCTTTGGGTATACATCCAGTAATAGGATTGCTAGGTATAATAGTGATTCTCATTTGATAAATTTCCAAACTGCTTTTTACAATGGCTAAACTAATTTGCATCCCTACCAGCAGTATTTAAGTGTTACCTTTTCTCTTCAATATTGCCAGTATCTGTTAATTTTGACTTTTTAATAACACCCATTCTGACTGGTGTGAAAGTTTTTCTAAGTGTGTTTTCATTTTCATTTCCCTAATGATTAGTGATGTTGACTAATGTTTTATGCTTCTTGGCCATGTATATGTCTTCCTTTGAAAACTGTCTTCATATCTTTGGCCCACTTTTCAATGGGATTTTTTCATCCTTGCTCATGAATTGGTTTAAGTTTTTTATAGGTTCTGGACACTAGACCTTTGTTGGATGCATGGTTTGCAAATATTTTCTTCCATTCTGTTAATTGTGTGTTTACTCCGTTGACATTTTCTTTTGCTGTGAATAAGTTCTTTACTTTTATTTGGTCACAGTTGTGAATTTTTGTTTTTGTTGCAATTGTTTCTGCTGTTTTTGTATAAAACCTTTCCCATGGCCTATGTCCAATATGGTAATTCCTTGGTTATCTCCTAAGGTTTTTTATTTACATCTTTAATTCATTGTGAGTTGGGTTTTGTATATGGTGTAAAGAAGGGGTCTACTTTCAATCTTCTGCATATGGCTAGCTAGTTATCTCAGCACCATTTATTGAATAGGGAGTAATTTCTACATTGTTCTTGTAAACTTTTTTCAAAATTGGATGGTGGTAGGTGTGCATCATTATTTATGGACTTTGTGTTCTGTTTCATTGGTCTATGTGTCTGTTTTCTAACAGTAACATGTGACTTAGGTTGCTGTAGCCTTACAGTATGTTTAGAAGTTAGGTAATGTGATGCTTCCAGTTTTGTTCTTTCCGTTTAGTATTGCCTTGGCTATTTGGGCTCTTTTTTGGTTTCATGTTATTTTTAAAATCGTTTTTGTAATTCTGAGCATAATGTCATTGATAACTTGATAGGAATAGCATTAAATCTATAAATTGCTTTAAACAGAATGACCATTTTAACAAAATTTATATTTCCTATTCATGAGAAAGCAACGTTTTCCCATTTCATTATCTTATCTCTCATTTCTTTGGGCAATGTTTTGTGATGCTCATTTTAGAAATCTTTCACTCACTTAGTTAGCTGTGTCTCTAGGTATTTTATTCTTTCTGTGGCTATTGTGAATGTATGTATTAGTAACTTCTCTCTGGATTTAACTCTCAGCTTGTGTATTGTTGGTGTATAGGAATGCTACTAAATTTTGTACATTGATTTTGTATTGTGAAATTTTGCCAAGTTATTAGGTCAAGGAACTTTTGGGCAGAGATGAGAGGCTTTTCTAGCTATAGAATCATATCATATGCAAACTGGGATATTTTGACTTGCTCCTTTCCTTTCCTTTCTTTCTCTTGCCTAATTACTCTGGCTAGGACCTACAGTTCTATGTTAAATAAAAGTGGTAAGAGAGGATGTCCTTGTATTTTTTTCTTTTTTTTTTTTTTTGGGATATGACCTTTATTGAGCTTATCCACCAGAGTGGAAATAATGTATGTACAAAACCAAATGTTTGTTACTATAACTTCTGCATCACAATTAAAATCCAAACAGTTTTTTAAAAACAGTCAACTCAATCAAAACCCACTACTTCAGAATCAATAGCTTCTTTGAAGCCACAGTAACACTTAAATATGGTTAAGACTCGAATGCAGAAATTTGGTTGGTTGGAAAGCTAATTAAACTTCCAACTTGCTCAAATAGAATTACAAAAAGGCAAAATTGTGTTTTTCACAGAGATACAGTCCACTGGAATCAACAACACTGGACAGCTGTTAGAGTATTTAGAGTCAAAGATTGTATAGTTGTAGATATGTTGTGTTGCCTCCAGTGCCTCTGTTTTGTTCCATTGGTCTATATCTCTGTTTTGGTACCAGTACCATGCTGTTTTGATTACTGTAGACTTGTAGTATAGTTTGAAATCCGGTAGTGTGATGCCCGCCGCTGTGTTCTTTTTGCCTAGAATTGATTTGGCTATGCAGGCTCTCTTTTGGTTCCATATGAAGTTCATGGTGGTTTTTTCCAGTTCTGTGAAGAAAGTCAATGGTAGCTAGATGGGGATAGCATTGATTCTGTAAATTACTTTGGGCAATATAGCCATTTTCACGATATTAATTCTTCCTAACCATGAACATGGAATGTTTCTCCATCTGTTTGTGTCCTCTCTGATTTCGTTGAGCAGTGGCTTGTAGTTCTCCTTGAAGAGGTCTCTTACATTCCTTGTGATTTATATTCCAAGGTATTTTATTCTTTTTGTAGCAATTGTGAATGGCAGTTCGTTCTTGATTTGGCTCTCTTTAAGTCTGTTATTGGTGTAGACGAATGCTTGTGGTTTTTGCACATTGATTTTATATCCTGAGACTTTGCTGAAGTTGCTTATCAGTTTCAGGAGTTTTTGGGCTGAGACGATGCGGTCTTCTAGGTATACTATCATGTCATCTGCAAATAAAGACAATTTGGCTTCCGCCTTTCCTATTTGAATACCCTTCATTTCTTTTTCTTGCCTGATTGCTGTGGCTAGAACTTCCAGTACTATATTGAATAGGAGTGGTGAGAGAGGGCATCCTTGTCTAGTGCCAGATTTCAAAGGGAATGCTTCCAGTTTTTGCCCATTCAGTATGATATTGGCTATTGGTTTGTCATAAATAGCTTTTATTACTTTGAGATACATTCCATCGATACTGAGTTTATTGAGGGTTTTTAGCATAAAGAGCTGTTGAATTTTGTCAAATGCCTTCTCTGCGTCAATTGAGATAATCATGTGGTTTTTGTTTTTTGTTCTGTTTATGTGGTGAATTACGTTTATAGACTTGCGTATGTTGAACCCGCCTTGCATCCCCAGGATGAATCCTACTTGATCGTGATGAATAAGTTTTTTGATTTGCTGTTGCAATCGGCTTGCCAATATTTTATTGAAGATTTTTGCATCTATGTTCATCATGGATATTGGCCGGAAGTTTTCTTTTCTTGTTGGGTCTCTGCCGGGTTTTGGTATCAGGATGATGTTGGTCTCATAAAATGATTTGGGAAGGATTCCCTCTTTTTGGATTATTTGGAATAGTTTTAGAAGGAATGGTCCCAGCTCCTCTTTGTGTGTCTGGTAGAATTCGGCTGTGAACCCGTCTGGATGTGGGCTTTTTTTGTGTGGTAGGCTCTTAATTGCTGTCTCGACTTCTGACCTTGTTATTGGTCTATTCATAGTTTCAGCTTCCTCCTGGTTTAGGCTTGGGAGGACACAGGAGTCCAGGAATTTATCCATTTCTTGCAGGTTTACTAGTTTATGTGCATAGAGTTGTTTGTAATATTCTCTGACGATGGTTTGAATTTCTGTGGAGTCTGTGGTGATTTCCCCTTTATCATTTTTTATTGCATCTATTTGGTTGTTCTCTCTTTTATTTTTAATCAGTCTGGCTAGTGGTCTGTCTGTTTTGTTGATCTTTTCAAAAAAACAGCTCTTGCATTTATTGATTTTTTGAAGGGTTTTTCATGTCTCAATCTCCTTCAGTTTAGCTCTGATCTTAGTTATTTCTTGTCTTCTGCTGGGTTTTGAGTTTTTTTGATCTTGCTCCTCTAGCTCTTTCAATTTTGACGATAGGGTGTCAATTTTGGATCTCTCCATTCTCCTCATATGGGCACTTATTGCTATATACTTTCCTCTAGAGACTGCTTTAAATGTGTCCCAGAGATTCTGGCATGTTGTGTCTTCATTCTCATTGGTTTCGAAGAACTTCTTTATTTCTGCCTTCATTTCATTGTTTACCCAGTCAACATTCAAGAGCCAGTTGTTCAGTTTCCATGAAGCTGTGTGGTTCTGGGTTGGTTTCTGAATTCTGAGTTCTAACTTGATTGCACTATGGTCTGAGAGGCTGTTTGTTATGATTTCAGTTTTTTTGCATTTGCTGAGCAGGCTTTCCTTCCAATTATGTAGTCACAAAGACTCAAAATAAAGGGATGGAGGAAGATTTACCAAGCAAATGGAGAGCAAAAAAAAAGCAGGAGTTGCAATTCTCATCTCTGATAAAATAGACTTTAAAGCAACAAAGATCAAAAGAGACAAAGAAGGCCATTACATAATGGTAAAAGGATCGATACAACAAGAAGAGCTAACGATCCTAAACATATATGGACCCAATACAGGAGCACCCAGATACATCAGGCAAGTTCTTAATGACTTACAAAGAGACTTAGACTCCCACACAATAATAGTGGGAGACTTTTAACACTCCACTGTCAATATTAGACAGATCAACCAGACAGAAAATCAACAAGGATATCCAGGGCTTGAACTCAGACCTGGAGCAAGCAAACCTGATAGACATTTACAGAACTCTCCACCCCAAATCCACAGAATATACATTCTTCTCAGCACCACATCACACCTACTCTAAAATTGACCACATAATTGTATTTTTTATAATTTTAGAGAAGAATGTTTTCAACTTTTGCCCATTCAGTATGATGTTGCCTAGGGGCTTTTCACACATGGCTATTATTAATTTGAGGCATGTTCTTATAATGCTTGGTTTGCTGAAGGATTTTAATATGAGTTCATGTTGAATTTTATTGAAAGTCTTTTCCTCTTCAGTTGAGATAATCATATAGTTTTGTTTTTATCTCTGTTTATGTGATGAATTACATTTATTGATCTGTGTTTAGAGGGACAAGCTTGCAACCCAGGTATAAAGCTTATTTGATCATGATGTTTTAGCTTTTTGATGTGCTTTGAGTTCTGAGAGTCTTTCCTCAGCTTGAACTATTCTGCTCTTAATACTTGCTATTGTATTCTGAAAAATTCACTTAAAAAATTTGGCTACTTTGTCTTTTATCTCCTGTATCATTTTATTGTGTTCCTTACAATCCTTGGATTGGGTTAAACTGTCTCCTGAAAGTTTATGATCTTCATTCCTATCCATATTGTTAATTTTATCCCTGTCATTTCAGCAATTTCAGTGGTTATGAACCACTGTTAGGCAACTACTGTGATTTTTTGGAGGGAAGAAGATAGTTTGGCTTTTCAGTTGCCAGAATTCTTACATCGGTTCTTTATCTTCTGTATAGGTGGGTGTTACTTTGATCTTTGAAGTTACAGTCTTTTGGATGAGTTTTGTTGTTGTTGTTGTTGTTTTACTTTTATCTTCTTTGATTTCCTTAGGGGTTTTCTAGTGGTGTAAGATGAGTTCAGTGGGCTGGCTTCATTTCTGAAAGATTTTACAGGGCCAAGGCTTCACACAGTTCTCCAGGGCTTCCTTATCTAACACTAAGGGCCCAATAATCAGCCCCTAACTTTGTTCTTTAATTCCTCAAGGTTAGGAAATTGTTATGCTGAAGGAGCCAGAAGTTCAGGGAGGGTGCTCATGAATTTGTGTGCATCAGTGGGGGCCACTCTGCTGGAGCTCTCTTATAGTCGGAGGACTCCAGTGGCATTCTAGTTGATCGAGGCTGCACTGCAAGTGGGCATCACCAGGCCAGGACATCAGGAGAGCCAAGCAAACAGGGACATGCTCATATATGACTGCCCCCATCTTACAGGCAAGATGTCCGTGCTCTGTTCCAGTGTGACAGTTCCCCCAAGGATAATGTTTCCTAGGTTTCATGGTAAGCCTTGGTGAATGGGCATCCCTGGCCATGACTCACTTCAGACATTTCTGCACTAAACATTCTGGATCAGCAGAGGCTGGACTTCTGCCCCTACCACCTCTCTAAGATGCTCTCTTTGCCAGCTCTTTTTTGCTCCTTGCCTGTTCAACTCACACCTTCCTTAGGAGTCACAGAGGGGCAGGAATGAGTCCCAGTGCATGTTAGCCACATTCAGGGTTACCAGGTTCCTCCCACGTTAGCCCAGTATCCTGCATTCACTCCTTCCTGCATTCACTCTCCATGCCTTCTCTTCAACAGTCTTCTCAGAATGCACTAATCTTCCTGATATCTGGTCCCTCAGTGGCTGATGTTCCTCCTGGGTATGTCTAGTTGGCCATCTTGCCATGCTTTCCAGCACTACTGATTTTTGTATTTTGATATATCCAGTAAGTTTTCTAAATTTATTTATCAAACCGAAGAGATTTTTTGGTTCTATAGGTTTTTCCTGATATAAGATCATATCATCATAAACAGGGATAATTTGACTTCCTATTTTCCAATTTGGTTATCTTTTATTTCTTTCTCATGCTTAATGACCAATGATGATGAGCACTTTTCATATGTCTGTTGGCTGCATAAATGTCTTATTTTGAGAAGTGTCTGTTCATATCCTTCACCCACTTTTGATGGGGTTGTGTGTTTTTTTCTTGTAAATTTGTTTACATTCTTTTTAGACTCTGGATATTAGCCCTTGGTCAGATGGATAGATTGCAAAAATTTTCCTGGACTTTTCTCTCTCTTCTTTTCTTCTATTCCAATTACATATTTCTTGTTGTTTTGGATTTTACTTTATTATTTTTTCTGTTTATCAGATTAAAGAATTTCTTTTGATGTATCTTCAAATTTGTTAATTGTCTTCTCTGCCACATCAAATCTTGTGTTGTTTTCTGCACTGGATGTTTTATTTCAATTAAGGTATTGATTTGAGAGATTTTTAACATCAGAACTTCCATTTGGTTCTTTAAATTATAATTTTTATATATATATTTAGATTTAGATTTTGATGGGGCATTTTCATTATACGTTCACTTAAGTCTTTAAAAATGATTTCCTAAAGTTTTTTGAACATATTTTAAATAGCTGCTTTGAAGTCCAACATTTGTTTATCCCCAAAAGCTTCAAATTGTCAATTCCTGGGTTTTGTGTTGGTTTTTTGTGTTTGCATACTTCAAACTTTTGGATATTTTGCAATATTTTATTTAATTAGTGGAAATTAAAATAATATATTTTAGCATCTCTTGATGGGGATCACCTCATTCCTCAATGCTTACTTTTGTTTGCTTGTTTATTTTTGTTTTTGTTTTTGCACCGTGGCTGAATTAGTTGTGTAAAATTTATTTCACCCAAAGTATACAGCCTCTGACTTTGCTCATCATGAAGAGCAGTCATAGACATGTGTATTAGTTTATTCTCATGCCAATATGAAGAAATATCCAAGAGTAGGTCCTTTACAAAGAACAGAAGTTTCGTTGACTCACAGTTCTGCATAGCTGAATAGGCCTCAGGAAAGTTACAAGAGGTGACTGATGGCACCTCTTCACAGGGTGGCAGGAGAGTGAATGAGTGCTGAGCACGGGGGAAGCCCCTTATAAAACAATCAGATCTCCTGAGAACTCACTTTCACAAGAACAGCATGGGACAACCTGTCCCCATGATTCAATTATCTCCACCTGGTTCCACCCTTGACATTTGGGCATTATGATTATTATAATGCAAGGTGAGATATTGGCAGGAACACAGAGCCAAACCATATCAACATGTATACAGTCACCTTAAAAATAACCAGTGGCTGGTTTTAGCCAGGATTTATCTTTCTCTTTATCTGATATCTCTTTCAAGCTAGTTTGCTTTTATTAGTATCATGGCCAGCTGTTAGCCTCCACTAATTGCTAACTGATTGCTATATTGTTTTTCAGAAATCTCTGAGGCAAAAATCGTTCCATGGCTTGATGAAACTGAAGTCGGTCTACTTTTTAAGAGAGGATATTTTTGGTGTTTGAGCCTTGCTCTGACTCCAGGAGGGCTTTTCTTACATTCTTCTTTTCCTGTTCTCTCTGTTAAAATTCTAGCTGAACTACACTTTTATTTGTTGTTTCTTGCTCACTACCAAGATCTCCACTGCTTTCCTGCAATTCTCTCACTTACTAAATCTCCCACAGTCTGTTCCAACTAAAGACAGTGTGTTTAGTCAGAGTTGTAGACTTGTATGTTCTTGTGGCCCTGCCTCTCCACCTGAAAAAAACTTCTGTGCCACTGTACAATGACAGTGACATGCATCCCTTAGACTGTGATTCTACAGTTCTATGAGTGGGTAAACTTGGTTTACCAATATCCTAGGTTTTGCCTGTCAGGAAAACAAACTTTTACAACACAGAGCTGTGGGTAGATGACATACTGTCAGCCTAACCCTTTATGCCAAATAAATTCCAATGCAATCAATTTTAAGAGTTTTTAATTGTAATTTGAACTAATACTGGTATCTTAGAAAAAATATCATATTAATTTTAGGTTTCAAAATTTTAATATATTTGGCACAAAACCAAGTGCAAGAAATGTTGTGAACATAGGAAGGCTGAGCAAGATGGCAGAATAGAAGCCTACAGCATTCATGCCCTACTGCTGTAACACCAAATTTTAACAACTATCTGTACACAGAAATGCACCATCACAAGAACCAAAAATCATGTGAGCAATCACAGTACCTGGACTTAAATTTATATCCCAGAAAGAGGCATTGAAGATAGTAGGACAGACAGTCTTGAATCACCAATACCAGCCTTTCTATATCCCCTGGCAACATCTGTGCACTTTGGGGAGGAAGAGCACAATGACTGAGGGAAATTCCATTAAACTCAGTGCTGACCTGTCACACTGGTGAATAAAGTTATGCTAGACTTAGTCAATTCCTGGATATAGAGGGGGAGTTTGGACTAGCCCTAGCCGAAAAGATATTGCCCATCCTAGAGGTCAGAACTTGAGTATCTAAGCAAAGCTTGCCCCCACATACTGAAGTGCTCTGTGGTCCTAGGTAAACTTAGAAGGCAGTCTAGCACATAAGAACTGCAATTCCTAGTATTAGGCAGTGCTTAGAGCCATTGTACTATGGTGGCATATGACCTAGGGAAATACCAGCTGGCATGGCTAAGGGAATGCTTTTGCCATCCCTCCTCCTGCTTTAGTAGAGGAGAGCAGAGTAAAGGGGGTTTTGTCTTACATCTTAGATACCTGCTTGGCCACAGGAGGAAAGGGCACCAGACAGAGTTATGAGATACCCTTCCCAGGCCCTATCCTCAAGATAGCATTTCCAGATAGATCCTGGGCTAAAAGGGAACACACTGCATAGAAGGGAAGGGCTCAGTTCTGGCAAAATTGATCAACTCCTGATTTAAGAGCACTTTGGTCCTGAATAACCAAAAGCAATACCCAGTGAGTGCTGTGGGCCTTGGGTTCTCAGACATGCTGGCTTTAGGGTGACACAGCACATTCCCAGCTGCAGTGGCTAGAGTGAAAGGCTCCTTCTGCATGAGAAAACACAGGGAAAAGTAAAGAGGACTTTGTCTTAAACTTTAGGTACCAGCTCTGCCATAGTAGAATAGAGCAAAAAATAGGTTTTGGTGGAACCTCAGTCGAGGCCTAGCCACATAGATAGATAGTATTTCTGATCCTTCCCTGGGTCGGAGTAGAGCACACTGTCCTTCCTGAAGGATGAGTCTAAAGCCAGGCAGCATTTACCACAAACTGACAGAAGAGCCATTGGGGTTTTTGTGTGTTTGCTTATTAGATTTTGCATGCAGTAAATGTTAAATTGTCATCAATTTAAAATAATGGGTTAGAAGACAGTATTTATAAGCCTTCTAGTAACCTCAAACACACACACACACACACACACACACACACACGAGAAGTTATCCACATAACAAAGCAATTAAAGCAGACCATCAGAGAAAAACATCTTCACTGAAATAAATACAGCAAGAAAAGAAAGAAGAAAAATAAGACTGCCAAACCACCAAAAATCAAATTTAAAAATGGCAGGAGTAAGTTGCTACTTATCAATGACAACATTAAATTCAAATGGACCAAATTCTCCAACTTAAAGACGTAGAGCAACTGAATAAATGAAGAAGCAAGAAACAATATCTATTGCCTATCAGAAACACATTTCACCTATAAAGGTACACACAGATTGAAAATGAAAGAATGGAAAAAGATATGCCATACCAATGGAAACCAAAAAAGCGCAGGAGTAGTTATACTTGTATCATACAAAATAGATCTCAAGACAAAACTATAAGAGAATACAAAGAAGATCATTATAATAAAGGGGTCAATCTAGCAAAAGGTTGTAACAATTGTAAATATATATGCACTCAACACTAGAGAATCCAGATATATAAAGCAAGTGTCATTACAGAATAAGAAAGGGATAAACCCCAAAAGAGTAAAGTCTGGAGACTTCAACATCACACTTTCAGCATTGTACGGATGTCCCAGACAGAAAATCAAAAATGAAACTTTGGACTTGATCTGTACTATAGAACAAATCAATCTAATAAATATTTGCAAATAATCATCAAATGGCTTCAGAATAAACCTTATTTTCTTCAGCACATAAATGATTCTCAAATATATTCCTTATGGTAGCTCACAAAACAAGTCTTAAAACATTCAAAAATCAAATTAATATCAAGCATCTTCTCTGACCACAATGGAATAAAACAAGATATCAATAATGAGTGGAATTTTGTAAACTATACAAACACATGGATATTAAACAATATGCTCCTGAATGATCAGTGGGTCAATAAAGATATTCAGAAGAAAATTGAAAAATTTCTTTAAACAAATAATAATGAAAACAGAGAAGACCAAAATCTATGGGATACAGTGAAAACAACACTAAAAGTGCAATTTATAGCTGTAAGTGCCTACATAAACAAAGAAGAAAAATTGTGATATGGTTTGGCTGTGTTCCCACCCAAATCTCAATTTGAATTGTATCTCCCAGAATACGCACATGTTTTTGGAGGGATCCAGGGGGAGATAATTGAATCATGAGTTCTGGTAGTTTCTGTGCCATTCTTGCGATAGTGAATAAGTCTCACAAGCTCTAATCAGTTTATCAGAGGTTTCTGTTTTTGCTTCTTTCTCATTTTTCTCTTGAGGCCACCATATAAGAAGTTCTGTTCACCTCCCACCGTGATTCTGAGTGCCCTGCCCCAGCCATGTGGAACTGTACATCCAATTAAATCTCTTTTTCTTCCCAATCTGGGGTACGTCTTTATCAGCAGTATGAAAATGGACCAATGGAGTAAATTGAAACCAGTAGAGTGGGATGTTGCTGAAAAGATACCTGAAAATGTGAAAGCGACTTTGGAACTGGGTAACAGGCAGAGGTTGGAACAGTTTGGAGCACTCAGAAGACAGGAAAATGTTGGAAAGTTTGGAACTTCCTAGACACTTGTTGAATGTCTATGACAAAAATGCTGTGAGTGATATGAACAATAATGTCCAGGCTGAGGTGGGGAGATGGGGAACTTGTTGAGAACTGGAGCAAAGGTGACTCTTGTTATGTTTTAGCAAAGAGACTAAGGGCATTTTGCCCCTGCCCTGGAGATTTGTGGAACTTTGAACTTGAGAGAGATGGTTTAGGTATCTGGCACAATGAATGTCTGAGCAGCCAAGCATTCAGAAGGTGAGTTGGGTGCTGTTAAAAGCATTCTATTTTAAAATGGAAACAGAGCATAAAAGTCCCGAAAAATTCACAGCCTGAAAATGCAGTAGAAAAGAAAAACGCATTGTTCCAGGAGAAATTCAAGCTGACTGCATAAATGTGCATAATAGCAAGGATCTTTTTTTTTTTTTTTTTTTTTTTTTTTGAGACGGAGTATCGCTCTTGTTACCCAGGCTGGAGTGCAATGGCGCAATCTCGGCTCAACACAACCTCTGCCTCCTGGGTTCAGGCAATTCTCCTGCCTCAGCCTCCTGAGTAGCTGGGATTACAGGCACGCACCACCGTGCCCTGCTAATTTTTTGTATTTTTAGTAGAGATGGGGTTTCACCATGTTGAGCAGGATGGTCTCGATCTCTTGACCTCGTGATCCACCTGCTTCAGCCTCCCAAAGTGCTGGGATTACAGGCATGAGCCACCGCACCTGGCCAGCAAGGATCTTAATGTTAACCATGAGGAAAATGTCTTCAGGCCATGCCAGAAACTTTCACAGCAGCTCCTCCCATCACAGGCCCAGAGGCCCAGGAGGGAAAAGTAGTTTCATGGGCTGGGCCCAGGGTCCCTGGGGGGTGTGTAGGCTAGGTACTTGGTGCCCTGTGCCCTACTATATCTGAAAGATATAGTGCCAATGTAGAGCTTGGGCTGTGGCTTCAGAAGGTGGAAGCCCCAAGCCTTGGCAGCTTCTACTTGGTGTTGAGCCTGTAGGTGCACAGAAGTCAAGAACTGAGGTTTGGAAACCTCTGTCTAGATTTCAGAAGATGTGTGGAAATACCTGGATACCCAAGCAAAAGTTTGCTGCATGGGCAGGGCCCTCATGGAGAAGCTCTGCTAGGGCAGTGCAGAAGAAAAATGTATGTGAGGTCAGAGCACAGATAATCTACTGGGGCACTACCTAGTGGAGCTGTAAGAAGAGGGCCACCATCATTCAGAACTCAGAATGTTAGATCCACTGGCAGCTTGCACCATGTGCCTGGAAAAGCTGCACTCAGTGACAGCCCATAAAAGCAGCCAGGAGGGAGGCTGTACCCTGCAAAGCCACAGGGGTGGAGCTGCCCAAGACCATGGGAACCCACCTTTTGCATCAGTGTGACCTGGATGTGAGACATGGAGTCAAAGGAAATCATTTTTGAGCTTTAACATTTGATTGCCCCATTGAATTTCAGACTTGCATGGGCACTGTAACCCTTTAGTTTGGCCAATTTCTCCAATTTGTAATGGCTGTATTTACCCAATACTTGTACCCTCATTGTATCTAGGAGGTAACTAGCTTGCTTTTGATTTTACTGGCTCATAGGCAGAAGAGACTTGCCTTGTCTCAGATGAGACTTTGGACTGTGGATTTTTGGGTTAATGCTGAAATGAGTTAAGACTTTGGGGCACTGTTGGGAAGGCATGATTGTTTTTGAAATGTGAAGACATGAGGTTTGGAGGAGCCAGGGGTGGAATGAAATGGTTTAGCTGTTTCCCCACCCAATCTCAACTTCAATTGTATCTCCCAGACTCCCATGCATTGTGGGAGGGACCCAGAAGGAGGTAATTGAATCATGGGGCCAGTTTTTCCTGTGCTATTCCCGTGATAGTAAGTCTCATGAAATCTGATGGGTTTATCAAGGGTGTCCACATTTGCTTCTTCCTCATTTTTCTCTTGTCACTGCCATGTAAGAAGTGCTTTTTTTTCCTGTCATGATTCTGAGGCCTCCCCAGCCATGTGGAACTCTAAGTCCAATTAAACCTCTTTCTCTTCCCAGTCTTGGATATGTCTTTATCAGCAGCATGAAAATGGACTAATACAAACTACAAATAAATAAAATAACAATGTGTTTGAAAGAAATAGGAAAGTAAGAACAAATCAAACTCCAAATCAGGAGAAGAAAAGAAATATTAAA